>NC_137817.1:36345674-36370674 GCF_963921795.1 Nannobrachium achirus
GGTTTAACAGCAGACATACTGTACAAGCTCACGTCGCGTCTCAGATGCAGCCTGTTGTGAGCTTCTAAATCACACTCGGCTGTGGCGCCGGAAGCTCGGTACAGCGTCTGCGCAATACACTATGGGGGGTTGGAAACTCGTGGATATATATATATATATATATATATATATATATATATATATACAGTATATATATACACACACACACACACACACACACACACACACACACACACACACACACACGCGCACACACACACACACACACACACACACACACACACACACACACACACACACACACAATGACACAACCGTCACCCTCCCCCCCCTCCCCCAGCATACAAACCAATTTCCATCTTGACCTTTCCAATAACTGTGTGTTTCAGACCACTTCAACCCCAAACACAGACACCATATTAATTGTGTCTGGATGGCTATCGCTGTCGTGGCAGGTAGTGATTTTATTGGATGAACATAGAGCTGTTTGTGGCCAATAGCAGAGATTGGTGATATTTCTCTCCTTAGCGACAACACACCCATGATGTTACTTCTGCTAGCTAATTGAAATTCTGAAGGAAAACTAGTAAACATGTCCACTGTATGACTCAAGCAGCACTGGTATTGGTAACATGAATAATATGATGTTAAATTAATCTGTCTTTCACTCTTTCCAAATGTATTTTTCTTAAATTGTTTGTCCACCCCTAATAATTCCTATCCTATATTAAAAATGCCGTAACCCATTAAAGGAGAAAAGCAAATCGCTTTTTTACCTTGTTTTCTTATAGTCTCCAAACCTGCAACAACCTTATCCAGACCACAACGGCAGCAGTGGGCATTACGCAAAACCGCTTATTTCCATCGCTTTACAATCCACTTTTTCGCTACTTCTCTGCTGTATAAAACACACAGACGGGGCAACACAAATATCTCCATGGTTACTTCTTTCTAACAATTCTGCCGTAAAACGCGAGATGAGATTTAGGAGTATATGGCCGAAGACCCCCATCTCAAAATATTTTTGTTCAAGGGACCCCCAGAAGCAAAGATTTGAGTTAAAGATATTCGCTTGAAAATGAGCTTGTATATATCAGCTAGTTTTGAATAGCCAAAGTATAACAGGTTAAAATGATTGTGACGCTATATTGCTTTTGCTGGGGACCCCCTGGTACACTACCAAGGATCCCTGAGGGTCCCCGCTTTGAGAACAAACTGTTTTAGCAGTAAAAATAACACCAAGAATACAATTCAATTCAAAAGAGAGTCTAAGAGATGAAAAAAATACTATTTGCAACACATCTGTTTATAATGCTTTCATTATGATCAGTCTGTAACGTCAGACTCTCGATCGAACCTTTAGTATGTCTTATTCAATACTGTGAACATCTGTTGTGCTAATGAAGTTCTGTTTATTCCTGATAAATATTTATTCTTGTCAAGCTGGTGTAATTCCCACCTCCTCAGCAGCATCCAGTGTTGTAAAGTATAAGAACATGCACTCAAGTCCTGTAGGCTACTTAAGTACAATTTTTACATATTTTTCAAATTGTCAGTAATTTTACTTCTACTCCACTACTTTTACTCCATTATTATTTGAAAACCTGTGAAATGGGACATTCTGCATAATGAGTACTTTCTACTTTTTAAGAACATTTTGATACCAATACTTTTGTACTTTTATTCAAGTAAATGTTGAATTCCAGACATTTACCTGTGGGTCTCACCGCCCAAATATTCTACCTATGAGAGTGGATTCCGCCAATGCATTTCAATGGGAATGGCATGGATTTATGGTCTTGCACAGCTTTCAGGGTTCCGTGCAGACCTTGCGTTTATGCTTGAAGCACTGTTTTACCCCTCTGTCCAATCGGGTGAGTCGAACCTCGACTTGGACCTCCCAAGACTCTGGAAGTGACAAGAGGTTGTGGCTACTTTGGTGTGACCTCATAGGTATAATATTAGTGTGCTGTGACCGTGCCCTAGAGTATTTCTACATTGCAGTATTGATACTTTTACTTAAAGTGGGCATGACACGGCCAAAACAGCTAATTATGGCTATCAAATTAGCCAATTTTTTTAATGATGTCATGTACCCCCATGTTAAATTACCCAATCAAATTAATTATTGTAGTTACTGTACAGAAAGTACTACTTTCAGTACAGTAACTACAATAAATTAATTTGATTGGGTCATTTAACATGGGGGTACATGACATAATTAAAAAAATTGGCTAATTTGATAGCCTTAATTAGCTGTTTTTGGCCATGTCACTCAACCTTTAAGTAAAACATTTAAATGCTTATTCCACCACTGCCAGCATCGGAGGTGAAACTGTCTGGATTGAAGATGTGGCTGGAATATTGATCTGTTCTGACAGGAACCCTTAACAATGATCTATTGGCAATAATAATCTGCACAGTTACAGGGTGTAAAACCAAGACAAACCATAAAATCAAAGTAGCTAACACAGCAATAAGCCTCGAAATAATCTATACCAGACCATATAACCTGATGACAAACACCCTCATCCATGTGACGTAACCATCGCCTGTGCGATTTATGTGAACATTTTCTTTAGATGTTAAGAGAGGATATTGCTTTTTAGAATGAAACGAAATAAAATAAAAACCCAGAATGAATTATTATTAGGGGTACAGGAACATAAATGAGGTCACCAAAACAATTGGTTGAGGATGATAACTTTCTGCAGGATGGACAGTATGTCGTTATATCTAGCCTTGCATAGCCAGACAATATCACACTGCGTGAATATAGTCTGGTTCTATTGGACTCTATTGTTAGACCTGCAAGCAATCAGAGTAGCCCAAGAAACAAAGTGGAACACAACAAGCAAAGGTGATACACCATCCCTACAACCAATCAGAGTAGCGCAAAGGTGATACGCCCGCCAACCAATCAGAGTAGCCCCAGAAACCCAAGAAACAAAGTGGAATGCAACAAACACAGTGGAACGTAACAGCAAAGGTGACACACCCTCCCCTACAACCAATCAGAGTAGATACTCCCGCCCTACGTTTGCATACTGGGCCCTGGTTGGTTCCCTCACGACTTCGGTGCTGAGACAAATTTACATAGCTGAGCGAGGCTAGACCCTATCTGCTGTCCTTGTGTTAGCAATGGCAGATAGAGTCTATAGCCGTGCTAGGCTATGTTATATCAGCCTAATCTGAAGAGAATGAAGAGACTGAATAGAACCGTGTTATACAAAATGTAATGCCTCAACTCTTAGTGCTCGTCAGGGGGGTGGGGGGGTCATCAGTTAAAAGATGATTATTTGGAGGGTCGCGGCCTGAAAAGGTTGAGTACCACTGGTTTAGGCTAATACCAGCATGCCCAGTGCTATCAAAGAGCCACACCTCCCTCGGTGCTCCCGCAGACCAGAGGATATAACCTAGGCTACTACACACGATTGACACACTCCCCAGTCATCTGTTTGATGTACTGTAGCAGTATACGTTTGATCTGCGTGTGTGTGTCTGTGTGTACTCGCCTGTGTGTATGTACAGTATATGAGTATGTGAGTTTGTGTGTGTAGATATCCACTCCTTTACAATCGCCCCCCCCCCCCCCCCCCCCCCCACCCCCCCCCCCATGCTCCCCCGGCCACCCACCACCACTACCACCAGCCTCCCCGCTCTCAGAACAAGGCCCGCCACAGGCCATGAAAAGACACATTTGTTCTAAACCTTGTAGCATGGTTCCCCGCACCATTGTTCTGGAAAGGCCTACTGTTAATATCCGTCGCAAATCTGCTTACTTTCAGATTCCATCAATATGGGTGGGGTGGACAAAGAGGCGGCTATATGGAACGAGACAGTGACTCGAGACCCAGTGACCGACACAGCGGAGGGCAGCGCTGCCTCTTGACTCTGGGAAGGGGGGGGGGCTTGACAATGGAAGCAGTGTGAGGCTGCCTGCTGATTGATTAGACTGATGGCGAGCTCATGGTGGGACGTGCAAGTGTGTGTGTTTGACCCAGACAGAGGTACCACCAGTTCACACTATAGATTTTGACCATCTCAGACAGTGTCCTGGCCATGGGTCTATTTCACAGCATTTTGTGGGTCAGGCGAATAAACATTAACATTTACTTTGCACTGGCAATCAGGAGGTTTGTGATGATTGCTTGTGGGAGGATTTGGTTGTGGGCTTGGGGATTCTTTTGGGTATGAGTCAGCAGACAACCTTGCATACCCAGCACATTTCACAGGGGCCTTTTCCACCGGTAAAGAACCGGTTCCAGAACCAGTGCCGGTTCAACTTTCTTGGAACCTTGGTTCGTTCTTGCGAACCGGCTTGCGTTTCCACCAGATTGAACCATGATTGAACCAGAGAGAGGAACCAAGGTGGTTCCTCTCTCTGGTTCAATCATGGTTCAATCTGGTGGAAACGCAAGCCGGTTCGCAAGAACGAACCAAGGTTCCAAGAAAGTTGAACCGGCACTGGTTCTGGCCAACCGGTTCTTTTGCCAGGTGGAAAAGGCCCCACAGTGTCTAGCTCGAGACTGAAACATTTTAATGTTTGGGATCATTTGCGTTCATTTTCATTTTCATTTTTTTTTAGGTCTGACTGGTGTCAATCAAGTAAAGCCTTCATTTGTGTGTGTTTACAATATACAGTATGGGATGGTTCTGTTGATATACAGTAATTGACATGTTTGCTGATAATTTGCATATTACCGGTAACTTATAGACAGCAATATAACAAGCAATGAATACGAATTGAGGTCAAAAAGTACCAACACTGAATTGTTTTAAATTTACATTTACATTTCGGTGTCCCACTGAGGCTGTGACCATATGGTTTTCCTGACTGATGCCAGCTTTGAAGCAGATTTGCAGCAATGACATGTTTAAAGCTATATGTCTTCTTTTTGCTGTTTGATTATTAACTCAGGAAGAGATCAAATGATGGTTATGATCAAAGTACAGGCTGCCTGTCGGCTATTGGCTGAGATCATGCTGTTTTATGCTACTGTAAATGTCTTTTAGGCAAATTACATTTTCAGTCTCGACTTTTTTAGCTTTTGGTGTGAACCTGAATAATTTGTATCTATTTTTTCATTGGAATCCTGAAAAGTTTCAAATGCATTTATGTTCTCATTGTAACTTTCTGAACTTAAATACAAATACATTGGACATACAAAACTAGTACTAGTAGGTCTACTAACATAGACTGAAGTAATTAAAGCAGGTCATGTTTGCATGTTTGGAATTGTAACAGCTGAAATCAAGTATATCAGTATTCTGATATTAACCTGCATTAAGTGATGGTGGGGGGCCACCAGTTGCCCAAGTATGGTTTACAGTCTACTATAGGAAAGCTCAGGATTAGAGATGTTAATATTCTAACATTCCACATCTCTATCTCAAGTCAACTACAGATGTAATAGATGTTTTTTTTACTATATAATAGAAATTGATCCTTTCATATGAAATTCCGCAATTATATTTGATTGATTTCGTAAGTAAATAATTGGGTTCAATTGCAATGAACCCAATGGGGGAGGCATTTCTTTCTATTAGACAACTCACAGATACTAGGAATGGCCCAAAGTTTCAGACAAAGTTTAATATATGACCTATACGTATTATTTTATATCTGGTTTAGACTGGAGCGATATGTGAATCTTAAAGTTTGGCACAATAGCAGCACGTAATGAATGAGACAAATACCTTAAACCTTGCTGACTGTGAGTGGGTGGTGCGTGTTGTGCTTTCAATACACTTTTAATAAAAAGAAATTCCAGCAATATATATTAACATTAGTCTCTGTTATATGAGTGCTCCATGTGAACTCATATATATTGTGTACAGTAATTGCAATTCTATTTCTACACTTGGTTTTATTTGACAAACCTCTATACCTCAGTTTATTTAACCTGTGCCAACAACAGCCATGTGGGCGGCTGTATAGAATTATTAACCGCAAAGACCTGTTTTCATGTGGATCTTGTTGCCTATTGCCAGTAACGGTAGATAATTATGATGTAGTTGTTGTGTAATAATGTTGTCTAAGCGGTACGGGTCGCTGTGACCTGGCTCTACTGTCTGAGTCCACCATGTTTGTGTCTGGTGTCTGTGGGTCTAACAAGGGAACTTCTCCCCAGTGATGAACTCTCCTCACTTTAATTTTAGACACAATCACAGCCCAGTGACCTGTCTCACTGCCAGTCTCCCTGTGGTTTATGAAAACACAACAGAATGCTCGCCCAGTCCAAGTCCAATCCCATCATCCACAGGCTACGCCAGGCAAAGCCCCCCCCCCCCCCCCATACTCTCTCTCTCTCTCTCTCTCTCACACACACACACACACACACACACCCAAACCCACCCAGGCACCCCCCACCCTCTGTCTCCCCTTGGCCTCCTTTGCAGTGCCCCTCGCCCTGCCTTCTCCCCATGCCTGAGTTTCAGCCAAACCCGCTCCGCGTCACCCTGTCGTGGTGGTGGGTTTCCATTTCCATGGCCACCGTTCTCTAACCTCCCCTCCACTTCTCCTCCAATCCCGGGCACCTCCTCATCCTCCAGGACCCCCAACAAACCCCCCCCCCCCCCCCCCCACCCCCACCCCGCCTAGCCCATCATTTGTCCTCAATTTGTACTCCTGCGTGGCTCCTGGCATCCAATGCCCCTCCGCCATGCATGCAGCACTTAGAGCGCTCGGACTGGAAGGATGCATATCAGTGATTCTCAAACTGTTTCATGTTATATATATATTATGTATATACAGTATACGGTATGTATTTGGCCGCAGACCCCAATCAGAAAATATTTTGTGCCAAGGACTCCCACAACGTCCCACACAAGATTTGTGTTGATAAAATATTTCAAAAAACATTCCAAATTTGTCAGTTTCTTTTTTTATCCCCAAGATGTTTTAAAAATAGTGCTGGTATCTACTACGACGTTTTAACACGGTTAAACTGATTGTGATGTTCTATTAACTTACATTTAGCTGGGACTCCTGGGGGTCCCTCCCTGGACCCCACTTTGAGATGTATATGATTCCGCAGAACATTTATCTGTGTGTGTGTGTGTGTGTGTGTGTGTGTGTGTGTGTGTGTGTGCGCGCGCGCAGAGATGGGTGAAAATACATTGAAAAGTATTTTGATACAAAATACAAATACTGGGTCAAAAAATGTATCAAAATACAAAATATAAATACAGGCCAGAGAAATGTATTTAAAGGTGTATTCAGTGATAATGAAAGTGGCCGGGGGTCATCTTGTCCCTTACTGGCCTTACAGCGTGGAAATGTTTATTTATTTAAGTTTTTTTTAATAGATTTTTTACGCCATTATAATGTTCTTGTTTTGATCATTAGACCCAATCACTGGATGTCAGATATGTATGATACTGATTTACTATGAGACTGTGGCATTTTATGAGTTCAGTAGTCATTTAGTAGGCATTTAGCAGACGTTCTTAATTCAGAGCGACTGTGGTTCTCAAAACTTTTATTTTGACCATCATAACTAAACATAATAACATAACTATGGCCATACTCTACCCTGATTGGTCGAGGACTGGCTGGCCACCTCTGAAAACAGAATCTAGCTATTCTCGTAACACGGGCCAGGGTGGAAGTCCTTATATGGTCAGCACACATTCTAGTGAGGAGAATGAATGGAAAATGTACCAATTATATTTTTATTTGAATGAAATACAAACACTGAATATACCTTTAAGATTCAAATACGTATTTTGTATTTTGAAAATACATAAATACTTTTTATAAAAATTGATGCAATGATTAGTAATTTTATAGATTGACTGCCAAGTATTAAATTAATTGCCTGTCATAATTTCGAAGAATAAAGTGCCTTCTAGACGATACTCGGTCACCGCCTACTAGTAATTCATTTTCAATGGGAGACGGGCGGCTATTTTGGCCGTGCGGAGAAGTTTTGGGGCGTGGTGAGGCGAGCGGGCGCGACCCCGTGAAATCCACGCGAGCATGCTCTTTTTTGCATGCATATGCAGGCGGCGAGAGATGGAGATGGTGTTCATCTTTGTGAAATACCGCGTGGCGTTTACTCACTGAGCGAGACAGCGAGTGTGTTTGTGTCTCACCGCAGTGCGGTAACCACTGACCCACGCGGCAGCCATAGCGGTGACCGCGTATCGTGTGGAAGGCACTTAAATTGACCATACTATGGTGTTTGTCTTGAGCAGGCAGCCTAAATGTTTACCACTGTGTGCCAGTGTGTGAGAGCTCAGGCCAGAAGTGCCTTCCACACGATACCGCTCTGCCAGCCTAATAATAATAACTAAAACTGCACTCTGTCGAGGTGCCAACTTGCGCCCAAGTAGGCCGTGTATGTATGGCCTGCTTGTGTGCCAGCAGAGCACGCGATGAGGTGCGCTCAACACTGGTATCACCATGATGCCAGTGATATCACCACTGACATCACCAGGAATGCTGGTCCCTCATTGGCTGTTAATGATGACATTGCCAGAAATGCTGGTCCCTTATTGTGCTACGTGCTTAAACACACACAGCTACCTACCTGCCAACCTACATACATACATACGCAGATGAACGCAGTACTTGCGTGCAAGTAATTCGAAATTGTAATCATAATGCACTTTACTTTTGAAGCATATCAAAGTCAAGTGCTATGGCTGTATCACACACACACACACACACACAAACCACTGGCAAATTAGATTGAAAGAAAATGTGTCTTTCCCCCTACAGTTTAAACCTTTGTGAATGTTTAAAATGTGTCCATTTGAGAATAAAATTACATTAAAAAGTATTTTGTATTTCAAATACAGAAAATACTAGACCTGAAAGTATTTTGATACAAATTACATCCATTATTTTCCATCCCAGCCAAATACAAATTACAAAATACAAAAAAGTATTTCAAATACGTATTTCAAATACATGTATTTCAAATACTGCCCATCTCTGCGCGCGTGTGTGCACAGGCATCCATGCATACTCATGTCCTCTCTCTCTTTAGTACTTTCATCCTCCTCCTACACTACTTCATAGAAGTGGATTGGAGGAGTGTGTCCACAGTGGATTGGGTCTTACATACTTGCCCGTTGGTAGCAGCATGTGAAACTGGATGCGATTTGGTGAAGAGACAGACACACTGCACACAGAAAGTATAAATAAGGCTATATATGCTGCTGACTCAGCACATTGCACAGCTGCTGCTGTATTAATGCCCAGTTGTGAGATTTTGGTCTCTTCCATTGTTGCTTGTTGAGATTTGACCACTTATTGTCAAGGTGTGACTCAGTTGCAGAACAGACAGTCAAGAGGCAGAGGAGGTAAAAATAAAATGCACAATGATGTATTCTCCAGACACAGGAACACAAGAATTAACGCATAAAAACATTTAAGGACTGTCAAGGAACACAAGGAACTGAGGGTTTAAATAGACACTGGGATAACCATACACAGGGGAACACAACTGACACAGGGATTGGGCTATACGGATTTGGATTTTTCATATATCCCGTTTTTTCAGATATCCACATGGAAAAATATCTAGGTCCACACAACAAAGATATCTAGGCAGTGCCGGTTCTAGGACTCAAGTGGCCCTATGCAAGATTATTTTAGGTGGCCCCTCACTAACGGATGCGCGCGTACGTGCGCATCCGTTAGTGAGGGGCCGCCTAAAATAATCTGTAGCACCAGATCGAAATGTTCTTTTTGGGGCATATTGACTTGCTCATGAATCAAGTACAGGCAGACAGGCTTAGAGGGAAGTTTGGGATTATGAAGAATGAGGAAGGGGAGTGCATATTAAAATAATAACGCTAGTTTTTGGACAGGGGATACATGACATAATGTAACAATATGTTTAAAAAATATCTTCTTCCTGTGATGTGGCCCCCTTATTGGTTGTGGCCCTAAGCGGCCGCTTATGTTGCTTATGCCAGGAACCGGCCCTGTATCTAGGTCTAAAATAATCTGAGTCCCCAGACCTCCACTAGGGGGACAAGCACACACACACAGTAAAGTCTTCAGAGATATCTGTGTTCCATGCCTACGCGGATCCAGTGAATCAGATATTTTTCAATGTCTTCACTTATTTATCCGGTTTAAAAAATATCCAGTTTCGCAGCCGAAATATCCAGCTTTGTGTGGCTGCAAGCCCCAATCGCACAAAGAAATGTCTAGCTTAAAAAATATCCAGCTCCGTGTGGCCGGCACCTAACATGATGCAGGTGGAGATAACTAATAATCACAGGGAGGTGAGATCAGCGTGATCTAGTATGAGAGTGACAACACTAGCGTTGACTCCCATTGTAAGAATCGAATGCGGAAATGCTCATACTATCGCAATAGGATAGTTCCAATGTTTGGAACTATCCGAGCGGCGAGATCGAGTCGTGACCCAACTCACTTCTTCTACAGCTCTGGGTGAGACAACACAGGTAGCAATACCAAGCCCCCAGAACCACGGTAGAGTGGTGAAGCGGCTGTCGCCTGGTGGTCAAATCTGGGATAGCAACACTTCTGCATTTAAAACGCTACTACGCATGCTTCTATAATCTGAAACGCTTGGCTATCTATTGGCCTCGATATTGAGGTCAACTCTTTATTTGGGGTACTTCCGGCAGACTTCCACAGACTGTGGATTATACGGTCATCACACAATGATATTTTGCAACTTGATCCCAACGACTCTTTTTCTTTTCTATATCACCGTAACGTCCATATCATGCACAGTATACATCTGCTGCTATGCTCACACATTCTTTATATTTTATCTCAGGTACCATGTATGGATGGGTTTCTGGTCCACGTTACACTGATAAGAAGTAGATGCGTGCGCAGGTCGGTACCAAAATTAGCCAATGAAACCAGCGCTCCCCAAAACAACAGGTTTGGGGATTGGTGGAATTGATTACATGATATAGTCACCTGTGCATTTAGTCTCAATGTTTGTAAACAAGAAACGGGTTCATAAATATGCAGATATACTTGCACCCAAAAAACTGATTCAACCCCCCTATAAATGTGACACATATAAATTATGTTTGCTTTATTTAATTACTTCACTTCAAGGCATAAGCATATACATTTAATTGATATAACTCAAATATTATTAATAGTGCCAGATGTGATACATTTACATTATGTTGGCTTTATTTAAATGTATTTAATTATAATATATGCAAATGTATTGAATTGATGTAACTGAACAAATATTAATCGTGCTTACCTTAAATATATACATTTACAATATATGCATTTTTATTAAATTGTTCCAACTCAAATGTAATTAATAGTGCTTATACAAAATCTATTCATTTAACATTATGCATTTATATTACATTCATGTAACTCAAATCTTAGTAATGGAATTTAAAAACACATTGAAAATGAGTTCCAATGAAAACTCCCAGAGTCCCATAAACCACGCCTCTCACCAATTTTATTGAGTAGTTTTTAAGGCTGAAATCATTCTGAGAATATTGTTTGAATCCAACTCAATTTTTTTAAGTACATTTTACAGATCTGAGAAGTGACTCCAGCCCTTTCCCTTGATTGGTCAAATAAGTTGGTCACATGTTATGCAAAGCATGCTGGGAACAGCATTTTTCTAGGTTTTCAGGGAAATGTTTAAGCTTTCGGGAGCTAAAAATGCTAAATGTATCATATCAATGTGTCTGCCTTGGCAAGATGACTGTCATATGTCAGAATTTGATTTGTCAGTATTTGAGCCTAAACCCTAACCCTAACTGCTAGGCTGCTAGTTTAAGCTTGAGCTCCCTCCCCATGCTAGGCTAAAAGAGAAGAACTCATGGTAACTTTGAGGTTATCGCGTTGTTTTTCTCTTAAATGTTCTGATTATTCAATAATCACTGCTATTGCATATATCCATTATGCATCTGTATGTTGATATTGTAAAACTTGAAACAAATCATCCAGAAGAAAACCTGAAACCGAACTCTTCTTATGTAAATGTAAAAGTATTTTATTTATCTTAGCTTAATTCCATAAAAATGAGTTGAACCAACACATTTACGTTAACATTTGTTTGAGTTGGACAAACGTAAATTAATTAAGTTCATATAATTAACTTGGCTTAAGTTAATGAAAATGAGTTGGACTAATTGAACAACATGCATTGCATTGAATGTAGATTTGACTTGGGACTACATATATCCCATATATAAATTTACTCATATAAAATGGGTGGAAAAGTTTCACACATTTAAAATGTGTTCAACTGAGAGATTATTTTTTTGGGTGTGTTTTGTTTTTTGTTTTTCTTGCTTGATCTCCTTTCCTTGAGTAAAATTACAAAAGTAACCCCCATATACTTACAGTACGAAAGTAAAAGTACTCACATTTTTAAACATCATCAAACTTTTTCAAAATGAGCAGAGCTATTTTGATGATGCGATGATGCAATGCTAGACTAATAGACCATTTCTTTATTTTTGCTTTGTAAACAGCTGTGCCTCAACTTGTCCACTGTGAGCTCCTTAGTTGTAGGTCGAAGTTGACAATACTTTAGGTGTGTGATATCTTTTCATGGATCTTAGTATCTTATCAACAGCAAGATGCATCCACCAAACTATTCCATCTACCGCCCGCAGGCTGTTGAGAGCCGCCGTTTCATGTAACGTATTGTGACAGTTTCCTTACGTAGATTATCTTTTCTCTGTTGTCATATGAACGTTTTAAAAACTTTCACAGAGATGTGGCAAAGGGAGGAGTGAATCTCCCTTGTGCTGCAGGGAGTGAAGAGCAGCGTGCAGGACACATGTCTGTCTCAGTGTACACGTGCACATATTGTATACTCTTCCTCACACTCTCTCCTTCCGAAAACATTTACCTACTAATTAAATATTTTGTATTGTGGCTGTGTTGGAACTGAAATATAATATAATATAGAAAACATGTATTTATATTTCATGTCTTTGAACACATTCAGAAAAGCAACTGACCCCTCCAAATAATTAGGCGACCACTCTGGGTTGCCAAATTATTTCAACCCCCAGCTAACCACTGGTCTAGCCAACACCAACTCGGGACTCCTGAATCGCTGCAATCTCTCCTATCTAGCATCAGGGTCTTGAGCTCTACAGTGTTGTTAGCTAAGCTGTCCCGCCGCAGTGCATCTACGCAAGTGGTGCGTTCCTTGGCTTTCCTGGCTTTGCCCTGGGTTGGCTCTCATAATGTCAGTGTGCTTGCCACTAGTTCCGCGTGCCTGACGCAGTGCCCTGCCAGCCTCATTCTTCTCTCTCTCTCTGACTCTCCCAGTATTAGAAGGACCACATCTCTGACTCTGACGTGACACCTACAGTAGTGCCATTCATAGGTTTCTTGACTCCATCCAGGGCCCTTTCCTATTGTGCTGTGAGGTTCCATGTCTCATCCCCATACAACATTACTGACTCCACTCTAGTTACGAACAGCCGCCCATTAAGGTCTGCTCCCATGTTTGATTTCCACACTCCCATGCAGGGCATTTCAGGCGCATGATTTTTTATACAAGTAGATTCTGCCAAGCGCCACCCTGCCTGCTTTTGATTGGCTGAAAGACTTGCAGTCCCTTTGAGCCGGACGCAGTAGCAGTCCCCACAACAATATTTACTATTCTGTCCCCCAGTAGATGTAACTCGGACGGCGCTGAGTCGTCTCATGCGACCTTTGCAACGCTCAGCCCGGCGACTCGTTCACTACCGCTCACTCGGCGGAGCCTCATGTGGCTCAAGGTTGCCTGAGACGGCGCGCCTCCGTCATGGTCAATAACTATACTTTATCGGTAAAAGAAAAGGTTGTCTGCGGCGGCAGAAAGAAGTGGCACGAGCGGGATACGAACCCGGGGTGCATGGATTGAATGTCTAATGACTAACCACCAGCCAATCCACTGAAGCAGCTGCCGAGATGGGGCATTCAGTCTGTATTAGTAGGGGAGGAGAAGCCTGGCGTAGGGGACGGGCCCCCCGAGGCTGTCACTCAAAATGACACCTGGCCAATCACAGTGCGTCTATTCCGGGACTAGGCTAGTGCACTCCGGACCTTCAGGGCCTGTCCCGTTGAAGCAATCCAGGCCTTGAGATATTTGGAGTCCTCGACTGCCTCGAGCACCATCCATCCCATCAGCAGTGGCATTGGTTTCCATGATAACTGTCAATACTTTCGTTAATTGGCATTGAGCTTGAGGCCGATCTTCCTGCAATCCATTTCTTCTGCCAATAATAGTTCCCTTAATTCCTTTCTCTGCTGTATCCGAGACTATAGGGCAGTGTCATCTACGTAGTCGAGGTCAGTAATCATGATGGGATGTAGTTGCCTTGACTTCCTCGGGACCGGCATGAACCCAGTGCTTCCTCCCTGCCAGCTTCCATAGCTATTTTATAATAATTGTACGTACTACCCTAATATAAAATCTCTCCTCCCTTGGGTTCCCAGAACACAGGTTTAAGTAGCTCCTCCTGAGCAGGGTCCAAATGAGGTTCTATGGAAACAAATCTAGAGCATGTGAAATAAAACAGCAATGACACAGTTCGCTTAGTTCTTGTAGTGGAAAAGAGCCATCCCGTAAACATTTTACAAAATGCCACTGGCGTTTTGCTCTGAATTAAAAGACAATTTGTGTGTGAGCAAAATGTATCAATGTAACTATCATCAATTCATCATCAATAATTATTATGAGAGACTCATACTGGGGCTAACTACTGTACACAGTGTATCTTAATTGCTGAATCAAATGCGTATCATGTGGACTCAATCAGGCAATATTGGAATGTATTGGAAAATGTGTTATGTACCAAATCAACAAATTTGTAGTTTAAATTACAGTGAATGCCAATAAATCAGTTACACTTAAAAAAAACATACACAACTGGGAACCAAGTTAGACTGAGCCTTAGTTTACAAAGTTTACACTTGGCTAACTTTACTGCGAGAGTTTGCAGAACACATTAGCCATTCATTTTGCATTTACGTGTTGAGGAGCAGAAAGTTTAGCTTGGTAGAGAAAGTGTCAGAAACACTGACATCTTACAAATCCACAATTGTCAGGAATGGGAGATGCAACTGTCATTTACAGGTGCTTCAGTGTTGTTGCTGTTCTATGCTAGAAAATTCAATAAACAAAGTTTCTAAAAAAACAAAACAATGGAAGATGGCAGATGCCATGCTTGTTGTGCTTCTCGTCTTGCAAATGAAGCCTAGTTTAGGCTTTAAGTACATTTCAAATACATTTGTGTTATATAAATATATGAATAAATAAATAAATACATTTTAAATACACAAATAAACTAATATATATAACACACACACACACACACACACACACACAGCACACACACACACACACACACACACACACACACACAAACACACACACACACACACACAAACACACACGCACAAACACACAAACACACACACACACACACACGCACGCACGCACGCACGCACGCACGCACGCACGCACGCACACACACACACACACACACACACACACACACACACACCTGATGCCATTGTGTGGGTGCCAAGTATCTGGACCCCCTGGTGGTTTTAGCAGGTAGTGCATGTACCACCTGCCCGGGTTCAAATTAGTGGTGGAAATAGCAAATCATTTTGCTAATTGAAATAATTTCAGTTTAAAACAAGGATGTTATTCATTATAGGCTAACAGCTCAACGTCTTTGTCACTATTCAAACAGCATGTTCTTCTCATAGTTCTCATAAACGCTAAATAGTTTTGCATCATTCCACTGTGTTCGCACCAAAATATATTTTTACTAGGCAAGTTCATCAAAACAGTTCCTTGAGGTATTGTTTCCAGCTGACAGCTTACAGTGCATGTCACTGTTTTGGCTCATTTGTTCCTGATTCAGTATTGTCAACTGAGGATTTGTCCTATTTAGTTTGTTCATATACTGAGCCTCATTTTCTGAAATCCATCCCAAGATGTATGCAACACGTTTCGACTCACCCTTATAGGTGGCTTTACATTTAGAAAGAATTGCTAATAATGACAATATTCCATGTTTGAACAAGTTACACCTGCTGCCAACATGTCCTTGAGCAAGACACTGATCCTCCTCCTGCCTATCTACTGTACTGTACATTGTAACTCTCTCTGGCTGGAGCACGAGAACATGGGGCTAAAATGGAAAACTGAACAGGTAGAAATGCTGCCACAGCGTGTGGTCTTTTGGTGGGTTGGACTGTAAAATGAGAGTAGAGCGTAGCGAAGAGTGTGGGGAAAGAAACAGAAAGAGGGGAAGAGAGAGGAGGAAGGGAATAAACAGGGCAAAGTGGTCTAAAGAGGAGAAGAGAGGAGAAGAGAAAGAGAGAGAGAGAGAGAGAGAGAGAGAGAGAAGGGGTGACAACAGGGAGAGGATTGGAGAGAGGGGGGGGGGGGGGGGGGGGGGGTTATGGGCGTCTGTGGGGAATGGAGTCAAGCTGCCGTCTGGTTTAATGTACCAGCAGTGTGATTGGCCAGGATTGGCGCTCGGCATACCTGATACCAGCTTTCTCTGCTCTAATCGTCCTCTTCCTGTAGCTGAGCTCGGACAACGCTCCTTTCTCCTTTTATCTACCCTGCTCTGCTCCCCGCTCAGATCAGGTTGCTAAAAGAAAAACACAGACTGCCACCACCACTCTCTCTCTCTCTCTCTCTTCCCTCCTCTGCTCTCCTCTCCCCACCTCTCTCTCTCTCTCTCACTCTCTCTTTCTCTCACTCTCTCGCTGCCGCCACCCCCCCACCCCCCACGCCGTCTAAGCCCCACCCCATCCCCTCTTTCTCTCTCTCTCTCTCTCTCTCTCTCTCTGTCTCTGTGATGTTTGGTTTCCATTCAGAGAAAATCCCCCATGATTCCATACTCTCTCTCCCCGGGAGCTGATACAAGATGGCCGCTGGCTGAGGGAGAAGTAGGTTCTGAGTAGAGGCCTTCTAAACAACTAACAGTGTACCTATATATTAGAAAAGGGGACACTTTGGAATCAGAATATATTCATTGTGCATGAATATAAAACTGACACAGGAATGTTTGTTTTCTGGCATTCCAGCAAGAACAGAACAAACATTTGAAAATGAATTGAGGGAAAGGAGTCTAGCTGAACCCATGCTGCTATGTCCTGTCCTGATGTCCTGTCCTGACTCTTCTCTTCTCTTCTCTTCTCTTCTCTTCTCTTCTCCTCTGTTCTATGTCAAGGCACTAGAAGGACATGAGGCAGGGGGGCCAGGTGTTGCTGTGAGTGGATTCTCAATGTCACTGGGCTCAGCAGGGAAGACAAAGGCAGCATTGAGTGTGCAGGCAGGGAGCAGGGGAACAGAGCAGGATTCTCTTACAGAGCAGTC
This sequence comes from Nannobrachium achirus, assembly GCF_963921795.1. Lineage (NCBI taxonomy): Eukaryota > Metazoa > Chordata > Actinopteri > Myctophiformes > Myctophidae > Nannobrachium > Nannobrachium achirus. The sequence continues at coordinate 36,363,011 of NC_137817.1, forward strand.
TGTGTCTCTGCCAAGTCCTCCCTTCAGACGCACAAGAGACACTGTGTTCTGTCGTTCTCCACTCCCAGCTTTGTCTCTTTCTCTCCTCTTTTCCTCTCTTCATTTCTTCCTTTTTTTTTTCATTTTCTCGCTCCCTTTTTTTGTTTTGTTGTTGTCGTTTCTAACAGGTAGGCCAGCGACAGAGCCAGCATGGAGGGCTGCAGAGATGCCAGGCCCAGATACGGGCCGCTGTAAAAGAACAGACTAGGCCATTTGAGACGGTTCTCATAACCTTCAGGGACAGCGGCTAGGTGGAGAGAGTGGAAGGAACTTGTGAGAAACACTGTGCAGCCGAGCTGCACTTTAATGTCCCTGCCAGAGGGCAACAGGTCCACTGTCAGGTACATGGACGCAACTTTGTAAGAGCTGTCACCAGGAGGAAGTGGGTGAACCCACACTGACAGCCTGTTTTATATTTTTATATGTCAAGCTGACACGCTTCACAATGAGTTGTCTATGAAAGGGAAGGTTCAGTGATGTGCTCAAGGATACTTTGACAGGAAAGGAGATGCTGGTTTACTGGCCTTCTAGCTCATAGTGTAGCAGTTTTAAAAGGGGTTAATCAAAGAAATCAATTTATTATAAAGAATATTATATATAATTGATACTTTGATAAAAAACATTTAATCAATCCCTATTTTTGGCATGTTATTTAATGTGAAAAGTTTCAACAAATGTCAAGTTTTAACAAATGTGAAAAGATAAGTGGCTTCTGGGCTTGTAGATCTGCTAGTTTCACTATTCAGTGAGCTTTTAGATCTGCTATTTTTGAATGACACTGTTGTAAAATAACACTTGGTTCCAGTAGGGGCGAGATCATTTAGCGACCTACAACTGGGTTGCAACCTGGTCGGTAGTTTTCACCGACTGGGTCGTTAAATCTACCGACTGGGTCGCTAATCTATCGACTGGGTCGCTAAATCTACCGACTGGGTTGCTAAATCTACCGACTGGGTCGCTAAATCTACCAACTGGATTGCTAAATCTACCGACTGGGTTGCTAAATCTACCGACTGGGTCGCTAAATCTACCGACTGGGTTGCTAAATCTACCGACCAGGTCGCTAGATTTACCGACCGGGTCGCTAAATCTACCAACCGGGCTGCAAAATCACCGACCGGACCAGGTCAGTGATTTAGCGGCCCGTTCGGTAGATTTAGCGACCCAGACGGTGATTTACCGGCCCGGTCGGTAGATTTAGCGACCCAGTCGGTAGATTTAGCGACCCAGTCGGTGATTTACCGGCCCGGTCGGTAGATTTAGCGACCCAGTCGGTAGATTTAGCGACCCAGTCGGTAGATTTAGCGACCCAGTCGGTGATTTACCGACCCAGTCGGTAGATTTACCGACCCAGTCGGTAGATTTAGCGACCCAGACGGTAGATTTAGCGACCCAGTCGGTGATTTACCGGCCCAGTCGGTAGATTTAGCGACCCAGTCGGTAGATTTAGCGACCCGTTCGGTGATTTACCGACCCAGTCGGTAGATTTAGCGACCCGTTCGGTGATTTAGCGACCCAGTCGGTAGATTTAGCGACCCAGTCGGTAGATTTAGCGACCCAGTCGGTAGATTTAGCAACCCAGTCGGTGATTTAGGGTTAGGGTTTGGGTTAGGGTTAGGGTTAGGGTTAGGGTTAGCAGCCCGGTCGGTGGATAAGCGACCCTGTCGGTAGATTTAGCGACCCAGTCGGTAGATTTAGCGACCCAGTCGGTAAATTTAGCGACCCAGTCGGTAGATTTAGCGACCCAGTCGGTAGATTTAGCGACCCAGTCGGTAGATTTAGCGACCCAGTCGGTAAATTTAGCGACCCAGTCGGTAGATTTAGCAACCCAGTCGGTATATTTAGTGACCCAGTCGGTAGATTTAGCGACCCAGTCGGTGAAAACTACCGACCAGGTTGCAACCCAGTTGTAGGTCGCTAAATGATCTCGCCCTCTCTCCTTGGTTAGTCAAGTCGTTGATCTCATTGTATAGAGGCTATATTTGTTTATTTATTTTTTTACAAAAAATACGCTTCTCGATTATTCGAAAAGGTATTTGATAGAATAATCACTATAATTTTTACGTATTGTTTTCTTTCTGTCTATAAGACATGTATGTGTCCATTTGCTTTCTCTGTAAATGATGTTCCTGTTTGGACCAATGCTGAAAAGGCCAGATCATGTTACATACAGTTAAACTGGGTGAAAAATATCAGATTTGTGCTGATAGTGTAAAAGGAGCCTGAAGACACCTGAATAAGAACTTCTCCAGGTGTGGAAGAAAATGGAATAAAACACACACACACACACACACACACACGCACACGCACACACACACACACGCGCACACACACACACACACACACACACACACACACACACACACACACACACACACACACACTCATGCTCGCGCGCGGGCGCACACGCACGCACGCACGCACGCACGCACACACACACACACACACACACACACACACACAGCTCTCGCAAACACGAACGCATGTACACACGCACGCACACACACGTGCACGTGTGTGCGCACACACACACACACACACACACACACACACACACACACACACACACACACACACACACACACACACACACACACACACACACACACTCTTAATGCTGTCATGGTTACAACCGATGACAGCAGTATCTTTTGTCCCTATCATTCAAAACCCTTTCTTAAATGTATTTCAATTCAATATTATAGTCAACTTACCTCAATTCACACACAAACATTTGACTTTGGTTCATGTTGTGGTTGACAAATTGACTAATAAGGGGAACACTTTAGAAATAGAACAGTGGTGTACAGTGATGTTGCTAGGTTTTCAATGTAAGGTGGTCATTCAAATGGGTCCCAGAATTATGTTATGGGTCCCGCGACGACACGCGCATTATGTATCATCGGTGGAAACATCAAAAAGGACTTTAAATTAAACATATAGTGGCAAATGGGTACTTGTATGTAGTTAATAAAGGACAGAAGCATGGATCAATAATACCAGAACGCACAGCTGTGGAGACATCACCACATGCAGCTCAGGGGAGAGTTTCGCTGTTACTACGTGTAATCTGTTCGACACCCAACTCTAACCCTTACCCTAAACCTAACCTCTGTGGGTTGAGTCGCTAAATCTACTGACGCCCCTTTGTCGAAATGGCGGTCGTTCGAAAGAGCGAGATTTCCCCGCAGCTCAGCTGATGCAGTGAAATGAGTGTAACTAGGGGTTAACTAACACCCACCACCTACATTTGCAGTCAAGACACTGCTACAAGAACCCAAATGCGGGTGAATGTAATCTTTGGTGAGTAAATTGTGGACACCATTCACCACTCTGGGAGGAGTGGTGCTGCATGTTGTTGTAGCACGTCTGGGGTAACTAGATTAGGCAGGGGGCCACAAATAACTTGAAGTTGGGGGCCACAAGACGTGACTACAGAAATGAACAAAATGTTGTAGTTGACCAACTTTAACCGGTTGGTTAAAGTGTTAGTTTATTTTTTATTTTTTTTAATTTTTGTATTTTTTATTTTTTATTATCATGTTATTATTTTTTTGGTGTGAGTGTAGCTGTTAAGCAGGCATGTTACAAATAGCTGCAAGTATAACTGCCCGATTCTGGCTTAAATGTTAAACATGGAGAAATAAACAGTGGCATATAAAGTGCATGAAAGCCATATTCGAGTAAAGGTACATACCTGTATACTGTATCTTACCTGAAAGATGGTTTTACTCCAGTAAAAGTTAAAGTTACCCATAAGAAAATCACTTGTAAAGTGTTCACATCATATATGTATAAGAAAAGTATATGGTGTTAAGATGTATTTAAGTATTAAAATTAAAAGTACAAGTATCAAAAGTGGATGTATTATTAAAGACCTTTTCATGGTACAAAGAAACATAACAGCCAGAAATGTTGTTCTCTCTACTTAGTCTTTCAGAATAATGTAGGTTTTCCAGTAGCAGTTTTTTCCACTACATAAAAAGACACAACAGATGAGCTTTCAGTACATTGCATCTATTTGTAGCATTTTGAGTGGCTTTCAAATCAATCAATTGGTTAGTTGCATCTATTTGTAGCATTTTGAGTGGCTTTCAAATCAATCAATTGGTTAGTTTTGAGTGGTTTTTGTCCATCTTCCATGTTCTACATCTCCATCCACTTGTAAGTTTTACACATGATTCATTCATTCTCAATTGTGCCCTGGGCTGAATGATGGTCTAATTCTCCATTATTAATGAAATGCATCAAAAGAGCTCTTATCAACCGGGTGATCCAAAAAAAGTGTATTTCCTTTATAAGAATATGTAAACACGTCATCTTGCCAGCCTGCGTCCAATTCTCTCCTAAAAAAAATACTCTTCCATGCCAGGGACCAGTTCACAGAGCACTGAAATATCGACTTCCTATCTTCTCAATAATTCTGTGCCATTCTTTTATAATGCACTGGCTTTTGTTTTTCCAAACCAAAGCCATGCATTCATTATAAAGGACTGACAATTAAATTATCCTTTTAAACATCAAAAGGCATGAATACAGAAGCAGCCGGCCTTGATAAGTTACCATAATGGACATTATGTCCATTGTTGTGTCAATATATAGCACACACAACAAACAATCAAAAACGGTTAACCGCGAACACGTCTTATGGCCCCTGACTTCAAGTAATTTTACAATTGTGGTCCCCTGCCTAATCTAGTTGAATACCCCAGCAGTAATGGATTATTCTAGTCAGTAAATGGTGGATGATCTTATACAGTAACAGCCGGACATCAATGAATAACGATGTAGGGCCTCGCCTCATCTTCCAACTGGGGCAAACAGTGCTATAGGTGTAGCGCAATTATCATTTCTATTTTCCAACAGAGGCAATTGTCTGCATGCATACCAAATGATCATGCGCCCATCTAGCGCCCATGGTCGTGTTGGTCTGGGCAATCACAATGTTCCCTGTCATCTATGGTTCTTCTTAAAATGCTTCCCTGTCTTTTAAATCTGATTAGGAACATTAGAAACTGTTATTACATTATGAGCGGTGACAAGAGGTTATTAAAATATTAGGTCCTATTGTTTTATGTTACAATTGGCTAACTGGAGGGCGTGTTGGCAGGTGTACAGATCTCTGACGCCACTCTGACTCATCCATAACCATATCAGAGTTCCCAATGCAGCTACTCCCAAATGGAGTGTGTTGTCTAACCTCAGTGTGTCTCATAGCATCAGCCGCAAACAAGACAGTCAGCTCCATGTATGGGCACAAAGGGGCATGCCCAAATATGGGCATATACTGATGACATCAGCAATCTGACAGAGTTGTTATGTGCATCTATGGGACCGACCGACTTGCGTACGCAGCAGCAAGGTCTCGAGGGACTGTGGTGCCCACCGTAGAGTATTTGAGATTTCCAGTTGTCCAGAACCGCCGATCCAACCTAGGCATATACTGATGACATCAGAGATCTCCATATATGGGATAAAAGGGACAGACATCTCCAAATATGGGCACAAAAGGGACACGAAACGTTGTTTTATTTAAATATATATATATATATATATATATATATATATATATATATATATATATATATATATATGTATATATATATATATATATATATATATATATATACCATAAATCCCCAAATAATGTCCTGTACTCAATAAAAAAAACTAGCCCCGTTTAATTTCCGGGTTTGTCATTGAAAAAGCTGTTAAAAGCCGGAGTTCAAATATTAGCCTCTAGGGGGCGATGTTCACAATGATAGCGTTCCTGACTCGTGACCTGCTAGTGACCTCAAAGTACTTCCGGGTGCACTGTATGACAACAACAAGACAGAGAATAGACGCTTAGCATCTAGGAGATGTAGCCACAATCCTCAGATGGATTACAGGGGTCCAGGGACCCCGTGGACACCCCGCGGACCGCCACGGATCCCCGGATTTAATGCGTGACAAACACAACCCCATGAGTGATTGAGGCAATAGGACGATACATTTTCGTGTCCCCCTCCTACCATCTCCCTTCTGTCTGTCCGTCTAGCCTCGCGTATAGCCAGGCTTTCTCATCTGCGAAGAGATGCTGATGGAATGCTGTCTGTCTGCATTGACGTTATGCTTTGCAATTGCACAGTTGTGACTTGTAGACATTAGAATGTGTTCTGAGGGCAGCATTAAGTCACATCTGCTTAATTTGCACTGTTTATTTGTTTTCATGTAAGCCCAAGCTCCAATAATGTTATTGTGGGAAATACCAATACATCTTTTTGTTATTTGCAGCTGGAAATTGACCAGTGTCCACCTGTAACTGCACTGTTCATTTCATACAGTACTTGGTTTCAATAAATGAACCCAGTACATTTTACTGGGTTCAAACTGACATAAAACATTGATTTGATTCATTCTGATACTTTTTAAAAATAAGAATATAGGCCTTCTCTTATACACGCCTCCTTTCAATAAAAGCCTGGTGCCCACTACTGTTGAGCCGTTATAACATTATCGTTAGTTGCTTGCAACAAATGTTATTTACTCAAGCAGGGAAATACTAATCTAGCAGCAAGATTACCAGACTCCCCCCCTGCCCCCCATCTCTCTCTGGTGGATGTGATGTGGCTTGTGGATGAAAACAGAGAAAGATGACACTGACGTGATAATTAGAACCTCACCTTTTGACTCCCTGTGTCATCAGAAAACAGTCAGTGGCCTGGGTTCGGCCTTGTACTCTTGTATATTAAGTACTGTATATATGTATATGTATGTATGTATGTATGTATGTATGTATGTATGTATGTATGTACTATGTATGTATGTATGTACATGCGCACGCACACACACACACACACACACACACACACACACACACACACACACACACACACACACACACACACACACACACACACAAACACACAGTATGTAGCCTACTTTATATGAAGAGCTGATGCTTGAAGCGTTACATAGTGATTATGGAAGCATTTTCTACAGTGTTTCACTTCTCTCCAGCATCTACTGTTAGCATACATTGTTTTGATGTGTGTGTGTTTACGCAAGGCACGCCATCTGTTATCTCTCACACACTGATCCGTTTCTCTCTCATTTTTCTTTTATTTTACCCCAGACCCCAAAGCTGAAAGCAAAAAGTGTTACAAGAGCTGAATTCAAATGAAAAAACAAGATGACAAATAATAGCAAGCAAATGTGACACTGGCACACTGGCAGTGGTGTAAAGTAACTACATTTAGTAAGTAAGTGCATTTACTCAAGCACTGTACTTTTTTTGAGGTATTTTTACTTTACTTGAGTATTTCCATTTTCCAAATACCTTTACTTCTACTCCACTACATCTCGGATCCAAATATTGTACTTTTACTCCACTACATTTTATTTGAAAACTTTAGTTACTAGTTACTTTGCAGATATAAATTATAATATTAAAAACATACATTTACCACTTTAGGCTGCACACACACCAAAATATGGTCGCCAGCGGATACACTCTTTTGGTGTGCGGCTGACTAAAAGCGCAGAGAGCGCATTCTGTCCCAAAGCAGCGACGCGCCTGTCAGTCACTTCCAGAACCCTCCTCATTCCGCCTTCGACTCACCCGATTGGACAGAGGGGAAAAA
>NC_137817.1:36375674-36380674 GCF_963921795.1 Nannobrachium achirus
GCCAAGAACCTTCACATTGAAGCCAAGAGCCTTCACATTGAAGCCAAGAGCCTTCACATTGAAGCCAAGAGCCTTCACATTGAAGCCAAGAGCCTTCACATTGAAGCCAAGAACCTTCACATTGAAGCCAAGAGCCTTCACATTGAGGCCAAGAGCCTTCACATTGAAGCCAAGAGCCTTCACATTGAGGCCAAGAGCCTTCACATTGAAGCCAAGAGCCTTCACATTGAAGCCAAGAGCCTTCACATTGAGGCCAAGAGCCTTCACATTGAAGCCAAGAGCCTTCACATTGAGGCCAAGAGCCTTCACATTGAGGCCAAGAGCCTTCACATTGAAGCCAAGAGCCTTCACATTGAAGCCAAGAGCCTTCACATTGAGGCCAAGAGCCTTCACATTGAGGCCAAGAGCCTTCACATTGAGGCCAAGAGCCTTCACATTGAGGCCAAGAGCTTTCACATTGAGGCCAAGAGACTTCACATTGAGGCCAAGAGCCTTCACATTGAGGCCAAGAGACTTCACACTGAGGCCAAGAGCCATCAGTTTGAGGCCAAGAGCCTTCACATTGATGCCAAGAGCCTTTGCTCCCAGGCCAAGAGCTTTCATTCTGAGGTCAAGAGCTTGCAGTGCTAAAAAGCCAAGAGAGGCCATGCACGGGAGGCGTGGGGAAAAGATGCTGCTCCTTGACAACAACAACACTAAATGTACCTGACTGATTTACAGTAACCATTGACCAACCTCGTTTGAATCTCACACAAAACTGAAGAGTGGGGTTGCTGGTGTGTATTTCATCCCTACCACTGTAAGCGCTAAGACACGTTCCCAGTGGTTTCTATCTTATTCTATACAGTATATAATAATATGATTAAGATTAGGGTTAGGGTTAGACAACACGAGGCTCGCAACAGAAAACGAGAGAAGTGTGTGTGTGTGTGTGTGTGTGTGTGTGTGTGTGTGTGTGTGTGTGTGTGTGTGTGTGTGTGTGTGTGTGTGTGTGTGTGTGTGTGTGTGTGAGAGAGAGAGAGAGAGAGAGAGAGAGAGAGAGAGAGAGAGAGAGAGAGCCTCTTTAAAGTCTCTGTGTTTTAATATGTCAAAGCAAAACACATTCATCAAGCTCAACTTCATTCATTAAGTTTAACTTAAGACAACTTAATATTAGTCCTTTGGCTTTCCTACACTGGTTGTCTGTCTGTTTTAGGATTCAGATTCAGATACTGGTTGCTTTACTTCAAGGCTTGGCCCCTAATGCCATCTTTTAGTCCTCGGGAAGGCTGAAGACAAAGGGTGACCATGCCTTTTCATCATTGTCAGGCAGAAACCTTGTATCTCCAAGTTTCGAATGTGTATGTTTTTTTACCTCAAAATTAAAGGCCTCCTTCGTCATACAAGAGCGTTGCATAAGTGTAGTGAAAATTGCAGATCTACAAGCACGCATTACGAGGCATTGTGTGCTTGTATATCTGCTATTTTCACTATTTTGTTTTGTTTATTTATATATACTGTATATTTTTAAAATAATAATACAACACTTTGCTGGCTATTATTTTACTTAACACCTGGGGAGCCAAACTCGTTCAGGGACGAGACAAGGCCACTAGGTGTCACTGTGCCAAAAGGAGTTATCTCGTCGACAGACGAGGCAGCATAGGGTTAACTGTACAAGCTGCTGGCTGCCCTCTGAATGACCCGAGTCCATTACGTAACCCCGCAATTCAAAATCTACTTAGAGTAAAAGTATGAAAGTGTTGGCATCAAAATGTACTTAAAGTACCAAAAGTAAAAGTACTAAATGTTTGAAAATAGCAGATCTACAAGCTCACATCACGTCGCGATGTGACACGTTGTGAGTTTGTAGTTGCTATTTTCAAATAGCCACGGTATAAAATAGGGCAAAAGTGGTTAATGTATGTTTTATAATATTATAATTAACTACTGTAGTAACTAGTTTTCAAGTAAATGTAGTTGAGTAAAAGTACTATATTTGGATCCGAGATGTAGTGGAGTAGAAGTAAAAGTACTGGAAATTGGAAATACTCAAGTAAAGTACAAATACCTAAAAATGGTATACTTAAGTACAGTACTTAAGTAAATCTACTTAGTTACTTTACACCTCTGCAATGTAAATCAGTGTCTTCACAAAACATACTTTTATTTTAAGGCTATTCCATCATTTAAATATTTGTAATAGTGTTATTTGACTCCCTAAATATTTGTATTTTATTTCTCACTGTACTTTCTACCTACTATATTTTTCTCTAGATTGATATTTCCATGCATTTGATGTATTATTGTTGATGTATTGATGTATTACCTTGCTTATTGTATTGATGCATTACCTTGCTTATTGTAAGTCGCTAAGAGCGTCTGCTAAATGCCTAATTTGAAATTTGTAAATTGTACTTAGTTTAAATTGTATACAATGTGTGCTATAATGTTTTTATTCTGTTGCAGATTTTATTCTATGTTTTACTCAGTGTTGTGTAAAGCAACAAAGCTTTGTAACCTAACCTTGTTTTGGTAAGTGCTGTATAAATTGAGTTATTGATATTATTATTGTTGTCGAGCATCTCCATGGTAACGGGGTGAGTGTAGTCACACCTCATTACGGCGTGTGCTGGTGTTTGTATGGACGGACAGTTCCGGAATGGATTCAACCCATGCTAATGACCTTCAGATACCATCGGCTCATTGCACTCAGTATTACACACACACACACGCACACGCACACGCACGCACGCATGCACGCACGCACGCACGCACACACACAGTGAGAGAGAAGGGAGAAGTGACAGTTTTATGGCTTCAAATAGTTCCCCCCGGAGATCTGTCTGAGCAGATAATATAATCACCCTAAAAGTACTGCATCCATTCAACCCACTAAGCTGTGCGTGTGTGTGTGTGTGTGTGTGCGCGTGTGTGCGCGTGTGTGTGTGTGTGTGTGTGTGTGTGTGTGTGTGTGCGTGCGTGTGCGTGTGTGTGCGTGTGCGCGTGCATGTGTGTGCATGTGTGCGTGTGTGCATGTGTGCGTGTGTGTCACATTTTAGGCCTTGTAATATTGCAAATAAAGGAATTACATAATTTTCAATAGGAGAATTTAAAACGTATCTCTCCATCCCAGCCAATTAAGCAATTTGACCATTTGAAGAAAAATGGAATACAGTTTTAGTGTAGGTGTAACATGATATAGCTTGTCTGTGTGTTTTGAAATTAATCTTACATTTTGACACCTTCTAATCATGAATCATGAGTCAAAATGGCACCACTGTAACATACTGAAGGCTCACTGGAGAAGTCTAAACGTACACAGCAGTGCACAGTTTTATTTGATTGATTGAATACTTTCTTGACAACTTTCACAGACAAGTTAAAAACACAAAAAGTTAGAGGCTTGTTTCCACTGAGGTCCATTAAACAATCAACACTCAACGAAACATCAGAGCAACAAAAACTACACAAAAACATAGAAGATATCGAAGATCAAAATATAGCGATTAAAGTAATGCATACAGTATACTATACGGTATCTCTTACTTTGTGTACTTGTTTGCACTGTATGCTGTAAAGCAGTAGTTGCCTAAATGTTTAGCTCAAGACCCAAAATTTATATTAGACGTTTGCCCAGCAGATCACGGCGCATTGTAGATTGTAGATTGGCTTTTTTCACTATTATTAAACATTTGTTTACTAATTTATGGAATTTCTTAGATATTTATTTTATTTAATAATTAAATTACTTAGAAAAATCATTGCATTTTTTTTTATTCATAAAAGTCCTGGGGCTTTTGGGGGAATATATCTTTTCAAGAAATAATTTAATTAAATAAATTAAAAACAAAATGTAGGAAACCAGTGTTTGGGGAACCAGGGCTGTAAAGAACATATTTTCAAGTTAACAGCTCTTTGCGATGCCTTGCAGTGTGGCACGTTGAAAATCTGCTATTTGCAGCAAGTGACACTGTCACTACAGTATATATATATACTATATACAGTGTATAAATTAGTCTTTCGCCCCCAAAAAAGAAATGGAAGGGAAGGGGGAGGAAAGAGAGGGAGAGGAGAAAGTTTACTGTATGAATAGAAAACAGGGTGGGAGGAGGATGTATGAGACTGTACTGACTGAACTATGACATAAGATGCAAACTCAGCTATTCACAGAGCTGTCTCTCTAAAATAATATACGCTCTGTACATTCACAGTGGTGGGATATTTAAAGACAAAACAGACAATTCACAATTCAACAGAGCTTTATTGGCATTTGTACAGAGACTACAGAGAAAATGTTCAAATGTATCACGTTACATTCTGGTGTCCATTCAATTTAATGATAATATAACACATTTTACACAGTTTGTATGCACTACCAACCAGGGTTTCATTTTGCCGGAGCTCCTGCACTCTGGGACCTGTCTAGACCTTTAGTTCTCAAACGTTTTTGTGCCAAGGATCTCCAACATGATATGTATTTGGCGGTGGACCCCCATCTGAAATCATTTTGTGCCAGGGACTCCCAGAGGACAAGATTTGTGTTCACTGTCGGGTATTAATTAATTAATAACCGCGGCCTCTGCCAGCGCTTTTACCTTATTTGACCTTATCTTTCCAGATCTACTAATAGTTTTTTCAACACGGATGTAAAAAAAGGATGTGACATTGGAAAGACTCTGTCCACCGAAAAAATAACATTGTAACCGCAATCTTCCGCTCGAGAGTTTAATATAGCTTGTTTTCACCAAAAACGCAATCTGGGAAACGAAATCAGAGGTATATTTTTTCTAAATCTGATAACGTTACAGTGGACGCCGGGGTGGATTTTTTTAGATGACGTCATTGATGATCTCCGGTACCTAATGATTTTCAATCTAACTCGCTGTCTGTCTACAGTACTCTGACGCATAGTACTGACGTCAATAAATAAACAATAAATGAAAAGGTTCATTGAAAAAAACACGTCCCCTCATAACGAAATGCATGGACGCACCTGGGACGTATCCTCAGTGATGTAG
>NC_137817.1:36385674-36388174 GCF_963921795.1 Nannobrachium achirus
TATATATATTTTTTAATAATCGATTAAATCGAATTTATCAATTAACTGTTGTACACCTATAGTCATTCCCTCACTACAGCCTTGACATCACAAGGAGCCCTCCTCTGCTACATATGGAGTAAAACCTCGCTGGAAGCCACCTGGCTCCATTCATTCATTCATTTTCTTATGTTCATTCACTCGGCAGCGGTTGCTGCGTTTCATGGGAGGCCCTGCATGACAGGCTGAATGCAGCCCTCCCTGAAAGACATAATAGGTTTTTATTTGCCTCTCCACAACCTGTGTGGAAGCCCAGAGCACAGCTGCAATAGCTGCAGAAGTATACACACACACACACGCAGGCACGCACGCACACACATGCACGCACGCACACACACACATGCGCACACACGCACGCTCGCGCACACACGCACGCACACACACACACACACACACACACACACACACACACACACACACACACACACACACACACACACACATGCATGCGTGCACACACAAAATCTGTCCTTGCAGCTCTCCATAGGAAAGGTCTTTGTCTTGCAGATGGATACTGTACTACTATACTGTGCTATTCCCGTAATCTATTTCACCTGTTGTATTTTAATGTGAGCTCGAAAGTAAATCAGAAAGAAAAATGTTTACAAGTCATTTGTTTCATGTGTTTCATTCGTCTAAATATACCCATAAAATAAAAATAATTACAAAAGATATTGGCAGGATTTTCGAGGAAGCTCTGCATTTGTATGTTAATTAATTTGAAACATACATTATGCAAAAACCTGTCAAACGTTCCGGAAAATCTTGTACATTTTGTTCTTTAGTTTATGCTATTTTATTTTAGTTGGTGTCGAGTTCATATTCTTATTTCTTCCTGATACTGTACCTCTGCTTTTCTATTTACAACTAGTTTTATTGTATTACGAGTTTTTTCTTATTCTTTCCATTGATGTATTTAATTACTGCACAATGTGCACATTCAAAGCTACAGACAGGTAGGTGGATAGGTGGACAGAATGAGGAAGGGATGATAGACAGACAGACGGACAGGAAATGATTTGATTAATTGAATAATTGAGGAGTGCCGTTTTTAATATTTAAACATGTGTAACTTTTCACCTACAATGACATGCCCAAAATGGGGATTTACTAATCAATATTTTTTTTTATCAAGGAATTTAGACCTGGAAAGTGTCGCTTTAGATTTTACAGAGCTTGTAGATCTGCTATTTTTGAAAAATCTTGAAAATTTGTGCAAATCTTTATATTTGAAGTGAACATAACGTAACTAAAATATTTGTTTTAGGGGGGTCCCTGATACATAATATTTTGAGATGCGGGTCCCTGGTCAATTACATGTAATTCTGGGGGTTCTTGACATGAAAAAGTTTGAGAACCACTGACATAGAAACATACCGTACATTTTTCAAAACCCTTAGAAGGATTTACAGGTGAAGACATTTGTAGAATCGGCCTCAGGTCTTAATGGGTCAACAGTTGCAACGCTGGTCACCGACTTCCGCTGATGGACACCATGACAGTGACAGACAGAGAGGCACCAACGAACTAGTGATGTGTCGTTCATGAGTTATTCGTTCATAAGAACGAAATCCCAAGAAAGAACCATGAACGATTTGTTCATTCCCTTAAAATATTACATTCACGGTTTCGTTCACCCCTCCGCCCCCCCTAAACATGTTTTACTTACTGCAATTACAAGAACGAAATGATTCGTTCACTGAAATGAACGGTTTTGCCCACCACCAGAACGAATGAACAGAAACGGACAACGACGACGATGACATTGAGCGACGTGCTCACTCAGTCTGAAGGTCACGCCCGCCCTGCAGCTTCTGAGGGGACCGTGGGTGGGTGGCTGAAGGGGCGGGGCTGGGGATTGGCTGAAAGTTTGAATTCCAGGAACCGAGGAGGGGAAGGAGCCCATTTGAAGTGCGGCAAGGGGTGGGGGTGGGGGTGGGGGTTTCAGGGGAACCCCCTGCTGGTGGCTGTGAATGGAGAGTCGCATACCTTGATGACTGGACTGCCTTTTGTGCAGCGGGCCGAGGGAAAAAGAGAAAGAGAAGAGAGGAAAAGAAAAGAACAGGGGTAGAAGGAGGAGGGATGGAGAGAGGAGGAGGAGGGAGTGTTCTTAAACTTTAGGGGTGATGGCGGCGTGATTTCCTCTGGTGTTCCCCTCCTGTATGAGAGCCTTGGCTTGGTGCCGCCGACATCGTTAGATGTTTGTTTTTTTAGCCTCTATAAACTGGAATTTCCTCTGTACATGGCACACTCTTTTCCTCTCCCTATACATCAAATCTCTTTGCCAAAACATAGCGACAATCTCACGACGGTCCGCAACATGTACATGTCTATTTGTGGCAAATGTTCCCCCATAATCGTGATGCTAAAGGGTTCAAATGCTTGATTATTATTATAATTTGATTCCATTTAGATTTGATACTGGTACAATGAAGCTAATATTATGTTGATGGGTCGTTTG
>NC_137817.1:36390674-36395674 GCF_963921795.1 Nannobrachium achirus
AGAATCCTCGTATGTCCAAGGTTCAAATTTGCGTGTTTTTTAGTAAGACTGTTGCACAAAACTAGTGAAAATAGCAGATCTATAAGCACACAACGCCTCGCACCGCGAGGCGTTGTGTGCTTTTAGATCGGCTATTTTCACTATTTTAAATAGTTTATTTTTGACATTTTATTTATGATGAATAAAAATGGTTTTGGACATACAAGGTTTCTGCCCGACAACGACGATCTGAGAACAGTGAGAAGTGAAGCGTATCGAAGGACGCTGGATCTAGAAGCTGATATCTAGCTACTACAATGAGTCAGGAAGCTGTCTTCCAGCAGTGCCTGACCAGTGTGTGGTGTGTTGTTCATATTATGTGCTCCCGATGGCTGGATGTCACAAAAAGTATTTTACCGGATGAATTAATAAGCCAGTCAGTCATTCTGTGTCCGTCTGTCTGTCTATCTAATTATCTCTCTGGTATGTGTGGTGTGAGGCTGATTTAGATGTGCTAATCACAATTCAGTGAGAGGTTGACAGACGCAGAACACCACGGGGCTGTAGGTGTGAGTCTGTTTATCTAATGGGAAGTGTCTCTTACACACAACACACACACACACACGCACACACGCACGCACACACGCACACACACACACACACACACACACACACACACACACACACACACACACACACACACACACACACACACACACACACACACACACACACACAGATTTGACGCATGAAATCACACTCCATGTTAAGTGAGTGAGTGTGTGAATCAGATACTGTTAGGAGCAGAGTGGAGTCCTGTGAAATGAGACCTGGGGCTGTTTTCCGCTAACTACCTGCAGATTGTCTATGCATCGGTAAGCATGGTCACGTCAGAGAGAGAGAAAAATAGCAGAACTACAAGATCTCTAAATGCTTCGGGCTGCGATGCATTGTGAGCGTGTAGATCTGCTATTTTTAAGTGATTTGGGGTAGAGGTTGAAAAAATGAGGGGACCAATCACCCAATAAACCCCTGTTGGACCCTAGGTCATATCAGAGAAGCAGTTGAAGTCGTTGAGTTTAACAGGTTAAACCCATTTTGCAGTTCATTCATGGTTTTACAGTCCAGTTTGAGATGGAATCCTTGAAGCATCACATTGACTGATTCTGCTAGAACGGACACTGTGATCTGAGATGCATACTAATAGGGCTGGGAAATTAACAAAAACTGACTTACGACCGAATAATCGAGAAGCATGTTTTATATACATATATACTGGTATAGGCCTACATATATAATAATTAAATCATTCAAACAAACAAACTTTATTAAGGACACATGGTCCATAGCAACATAAAAAAGAACATACAAATACAAAGACAAACAAAGGCGGTCCTTCACCAGAAAAAGATTTACTTAGGAGTTGTAATTTCCAGTGTTCTGGTCAATTTTGGGAGTTTGATACCAAATCCATGAGAAATTCAGGAGAAATGACAATTCAGGAGCATGGCAGGAGATGGGCTCAAAATTCAGGAGACTCCTGCCAAATTAAGGAGTGTTGGCAAGCCTGAATACACTGCTCACTTCAAACTGGGTTAGATTTGTTTTTCATTAATCGGGTTAGGCAAAAGTTTGAAATAATTGTGATATTGATTTGAGGTCATATCACCCAGCTCTACTGCATATATAAGTCCTTGTTACTTTCAATTGTTGTTGTTATCTTATCGGTTGCACGATAACCACCTGCTTCATGGTAGCCTACTACCAGAGGTCAATTGTTTTTAATTGATTCATAACCTTTTGTTTCGAGTCTCAAACAAGTATAATAACCTTTTGTTTAGTCTTAAAGCTGCACTAATGTATGGGGAATGAAACTAGCAGGACACCGCCAAAGACAACAAGAGCTGCCAACCAGCAAATTGGTGCTGTGGGAACCAACCCACGAGCATCGATCACGAGGCTGCCCCACAACATTAACATACGTGGGACGTTCTCAAGAAAGATGCAGGAGCGCAAATCACCAACGAGCAGGCGGGATGTATGGAGAACCGGGATGACTGGAAGCGATGATGTACAGTAGAGAGACTGAAAATGACTTTCCTGTTCTACCCCAAATTTGAGAACGGGTCTCCTGCTCAAGTGCTAAAATGTATGCCACTGAGCTAATAGAGCCTGCCTGGTTGCTTATAGGGGAGGAATTGTCAAACCAGAAACAGGATAGTGTCAAAGGTCGTGTCCAACCCTAGACATAGGATCCTAATGTCTCAAATTTGTGACTCGAGTTCATGGGCCCTATTTTCGTCCATGCCTTACCCCTTATCACTAAAATCTTTTGCCATTCTTTACTATTTTCTGTAATTTTTTACTATTTACGGTCTCCCCTGCCAGCTTCCCAACCGCAAACTGTGTTCAACTGTGTTCGTTGGCCAAGAAGAAGGCACTGTGGAGGAGTCAAACCCCAGTCTAGGGCTGTAAACTGAGCTCAGAAATTATATTCCAATTTTGGTCTTAAAAATTGTCGATTATTATTTTTATAATATTTTGCATAGACAATGGTGCAAGTAATGCATAATAGTCAGAACTGATCAGAACTGTTATACCCACAACATATCACTGCTGATTGTCAAGAGCAAGCTTACACAATGTAATGATTAATAAACTAGTATTTAATTTATGCAGGGTTCAACTGATATTGGACAGGTGAATAACTGTAAACTAACTAATGCAGACACTTTCTGATAGTTCTACTTGAATGTTGTCAGACATGAAATAATGATTGATGTGGTCTAACAGGGTAAACAGGCCGATACATTAGTAGTAGTAGTGCAGCGGGTTTGAGTTTTTGATTCCTGGCCTTGTGCTGTTTTGTCTGTCCCACATTGTTGAGTTGTAGACCATCAGCGCGTACTGGTGGAATTGGAATTATAAAGCATTGAGTGGTGGCTACTAATCATATATATCTTTTTCTGCAATCAACTGCGTATTTCACCCCAAAGTCTGTGATTATTCACAGCTCATATAGTCAGCCTTAGTCTGCATGGCAGTGGGACTTTAAGCCTGCGCCTGTGACACTCATAATCAGTCATCTCAGGAATGAAGACACTTTAGAAGGCTGGGTTTGATGCATTGGATTCATTGTGCAAAATTAGATGAAGATATCACACTGTGGCATGAGATATCATTATGTCACACACATTCTGTCCATGGCAAAAGTGGCCCCATACTTATCAAGAAGAACACTATATCAAAACTATATGACTATAAAACTATATTACTATAATAATGATTTATAATAAATATAATTAGCTGACTGCTATTAATTTCACTTTCACTTTTCACCTGATGCAGTGATGCGTGCCCTCCCAGCTCATTATGCTTAGCAACCACTTAATTGTGTGATTCACTGATTGATACTCCCTCTCACTTTTTGTGCAGACTAATTAATTTAATCATTTAATTTGTGAGCTTATGTTAGCGTTGTACACAGCCAGGCGATTGTTTCCCACTATTTCCAATCAACGTTATATTTAAAGTTGTACCATGTAACTTTTTTTATAAAACAAATCTTAAAATTGTCCTAACTGTTAAATCGCTAAAGTTTTAGAACACCCACTCCGTGAATTTCAGCCTGTAAAGCCTTCTCTATATATGTAAACTGCGATCCTTGCCGGGGACCGGATCTCGCGCCAAAATTGCGTCATCACACTACCGGCCAATCACAGCCAGGGTTATACAACTGCCGGCCAATCACAGCGCATCTTGAAGTGGGGTCGCTATGGCAGCCATATTTGTTGTCGCCCGTTTGTACCATCCCTTCTCTAGGTAATTTCGCCTACCAGGCAGGGTGAAGGAGTCCGTATCTCTGGAATTACTGAACGCACAGGAACAAGGGACCCCTCAAAAGATAGATCTCAGCGAGGTGGAGGCAGACGCGGGGGTCTGAAGGTACGAAAAACGGCCGAAAGACGCGGACGCGACCGCGGTTTGCTATAGGGCTAATGACCACTAGTTGGGCATCTTACACAGTATAGCTTTAAATAAACCGGCTCCTGGTCGTAGCTGTAAAATCCAAGAGAACATTTTGTTTCTGTTCCCTGAGCCATTTTTAATGTTCCATAAATCTTGGTGAAATTGGCATCTTAATAGAGGCCAGTGGGCCTATAATTTTCAAGACAAGAAAAAAATTTAACTGTTTTGCTGAAACTAGAACTTTGATTCAAAGCTATACTTAAGCTATTGCATCATTAATAGTTCACTGTATTATTCTCTGTATTAGTTATTTGGTGTTTTTTATGATTACTTAGGTTCAAGCTGTGTTTATTTAAGTAATATTGTTTATTGAATGATTATTCATGATTCAACATTGATTTATTTGTCATTATTTTTTCATCTGCAAGCAGCATTAGAAAAAAAGGGGGGAAAAAAGAAAATGTGTCTCTCCCAGTTAAAGACAGCAAGAATTCTTAAAAGAATAAAACAAATAGTGCACAATCTGAATAAATATATTCTAAAAACTAGTAATACAAATAAGCACATCAAGATAAAAACAGTATCAGAATCTGAATTAATTACAGTTCATCTCATCTATTTTAGTGCATAGGAATGCATATCTCCCCAAGTCAGATATATTCATATAGGCCTAAATTCATATAGCCCTGCTATCTCTTAGGGAGATTGGCGTTCAAAAGTTTGATTGCCTGGGGAAAAAACAGTGATGCGGTCAGGAAGGAGGTGGTCAAGGTCACAATCAAGGTCAAGGTAAAAATCAAGAACAGATTGAAACTTGGTGGGAATGGTCAGTATAGGCTGCCCCAAAGAGCAGGGGTCATCACCATGTTGGCTTGTGGTGGACATTTTTGTCAAAATGTAATTTTTGCCACCAGAAGCACATAAAGAGATACCGGTAGCTCTGATAACAGGTCTGTACCTCTGAGAGTGTACAAATGAAACCAAATGGACCCTTACGAGGCCATTTGGTTCCATTTGTACACTCAGAGTTATGATGGTCCTTCCATGCAAAT
>NC_137817.1:36405674-36428174 GCF_963921795.1 Nannobrachium achirus
AGCTATATCAGTGGTTCTAACATTATCATGCCAAGGACCCCCAAAATGATATGTATTTGGCTGCAAACCCCTTGCTCAAATACATAATCTCAGAATATTTTGTTCCAGGGATCCCCAGAATCAAAAATTAAAAAAGGTTAGCTCTAAAAAAAAAAAAAATCTTTCAAAGATTTGCACAGATTTGCATGATATATAAAAAAAAAAAGCAGATCTACAAGCTCATAGATGCGGCACAAAGTGATGCGCTATGAGCTTGTATATCTGCTATTTTTGAATAGCCAAAGTATAAAATAATGGTTAAGATGGTTAAATTATTGTGAAGCTACTACTTTAAATCTAAAATGACACAGATTGAATGAGTTAAGAGCTTTTGAAATAAAAAAAAACATACATGCAGAAAACATACATTTGCATTGCCAAAGCAAGTGTCAAAATATAATAAAAATAGTTGAACACACACACACACACACACACACACACACACACACACACACACACACACACACACACACACACACACACACGCCAACATGCACGCACTCACGCACGCACGTACAGTGGGTGCCCCATAGTCGCAAAATAAATATTGGACCCATTCATCACAAGCCACTTTAAAAATCAGATTCAATATAAAAATGTACATTCTGACACTAAAAGGCATTTTTTTCAGACAAAAGTTAAACCAGGAGTTAATCGTCTTTGTTTTAGATCTGTCCGTGTCAGCAGCAAATACGGTGATCATAGGTCATTCAGAAGATGTGATGGTCACTTTGAGTCAGCGCACCCACTTCAGAGAATGGAAGTGTGTATCATTTCATACAATTGGCGAGGCGTGGAATTGGTTATCTTTTCCATAAAGGATCTTTGTTTTTTAAGGGCTCCCTCAGGCTGCTGTATAAACGCTTTTGATGTTGAACAGGTGGACCACGCCCATCTCTCCATCCCGTCTTATTCTCAAAACGACCCTTTTTTTTTTTTTTTTACTAATTCATATATTCATATGTCATGCTCAGTTTGCTTTGTTTGCTCAGGACCAGCGGGAGTGACGGGAGAGTCATAAGGGAACTCAGGAAGTTGTGGTTTGTTTGGTAATTAATAAAAAGAAGTAGGAGCAGCTGTCTTTACAGCAGCTTAATGTGTTAACCACAAGAGAAGAAAGTGTGTGTGCGTGTGTGTATGTGTGTGTGTGTGTGTGTGTGTGTGTGCGCGCGCGCGCGCGTGTGTGTGTGTGTGTGTGTGTGTGTGTGTGCGCGTGTGTGCATGGATGGGGGCCTTCAGTTAACACTTTGACTGCCAGAATTATTTCATCAAACTATGCAGTGGAGTGCCATCGTGTTTTATAGTGTATTTTATCTGGTTTTCCATGATGCTGCGTGTGCACATTGTGCTCATTGTGCTCGTGGAAACACATATTTCTTTAAAGACAGAATGAATTATTATCTTATCTTTAGACTAATTACATTACACGAATAATCAACCAGAGAGGGAAAACTGCATGCACTCATTCAGAGCAGCGGCAAAGATGAGCCTCAGTAAGCGCCGAAAGTTAGTGAGAACCGGCACTTTAACCCAAAATGGACGGATGCTTTGGCTTTCATTTTACCATCTCATGCAAATTTAGTACCACTGCAGTATGTTTAATTGGCCAGGAAAACAGTGTCATTTGTTAAGATCGACAACATAAGGTGCCAAAAAAAGATATAAGTTATCAAGTATCATTAATGTTGTCATTTTATCAACTGGTCCCTTGCCATTTTCGTAATGTGGCCCACAGGTTCAGCGAGGAGTTGTGTGCTCGTAGATCTGCCCTTTTCACTACTTTTGTGCAACACTTTTGTATGATGTAGGGCTTTAATAAAAAGAAAAACATACACATTTGAAACATAGAGATACGAGGTTTCTGCCTGGCAGGACCTGACACAGCATTAGCACTGAGACCAATAGGAAGGACCGGCAAAGATGATGGCCACTCTACTGTGGCTGATTATAAAGCCTGGATTTATAATGTACCACCGATCTACAAGATCACAATGCACTGCTAAGTGATGCATTGTGAGCTGTTGGATTGGCTATTTTAAGCGTGACACACCGGCACGCAACGCAACTAAGTATAAATGAGGCTTAAGTAAACATGCAGGCAACAGCACTGTAAGAGTATATCTCTGTTTGGAACCGCTGATGTTCGTCTGTCATCAGCAATGGTTACATAATGTCCAGCATTCATGTTTTAGTGTAAACTATCTCCAGTTAGACATCTTCATGACCATAACCTGAATTTGTTTTAAATTAAAACTGAGCCTGATTCTCCTGATGAATATCTGTATCACCCCCCTTCTCTCTCTCTGCTCAGCCTTGTCCTCACGTGGCTTTTGGCCGATGTTCTGCAGCAGAGAGCTCTAGTTGGTGAGCCAAATCTCAGCCTGGATTTATAGAGAGAGAGAGAGAGAGAGAGAGAGAGAGAGAGAGAGAGAGAGAGAGAGAGGAGGGAGGGAGGGAGGGAGGTAGGGATGAGAGTACAAGCACCTAAAATAAAATAGAAATCCAACCTACTTTTAGTGTGTACTTTTTAGGGCATTCACCAAATATTCGAATATTCGAATATCAAAGTCACTATTCGACGTTGTTCACCGAAGTCGAATATTCGCTTATTTCTATTTTTTTATTGTTTTGTCTTTAAAAATATATATATTTCTTCATGGTTTATAAAGCTAAGAAAAGATAAGAACCCTGACAAGCACTTGGAATTGTAGATATTACATTTAATGTGACTTGGTTCCGCAGATAAATATTGCTCACAAATAGCATGTAGCTATTTTCACAATGTTCGCCTCTTATTTTTGACAGTTTGGCCAGTCCTGTCGAATAATCGACTATTCAAATACTTTGAGGTTGAATAATTCGAATACTAAAAATCACTATTTGTGAATGCCCTGGTACTTTTTACACTGCTTTAATATACTGTAGGTAAGGAAGGAAATCAGTCATTTATTATGACTAGCCCTTACCCGTTCAAAGATATGAGCTCTGAAATGATGTGCAGTGTGTGGGTTATGGGGTGTGCACTGTGCACACAGTATATGAGGGATGGAAAGTAACTTTAACTGGTGCTTACATGATAATATGTAGGACCATCAATGTAAGAAATACCCGTTTCGTTTAATGGCTACAGAGATACTGTGTACCGATCTGCATGATTTTTGGACAACATCTATAACGGGGCCAGACAACCCCCCCACCCGTGCACACACACACACACACACACACACACACACACACACACACACACACACACACACACACACACACACACACACACACACACACACACACACACACACACAGCTGGTTAAACATGTTGCCTCATGCTAGATGCAGAATAGATAAGCCTCATGCTAGATGCAGAATAGATAGTAGATACACCATAAAAATGCTAATATACAGCATATGATTTGTGAAAGTGACAAACGGGCTTCACAGTTATGTCAGGTGTGTTCATATGCTTATGGTGATGCGATTTCAGATCAATTGCTCCAGCCATTGAGGAGAAACGCTGTGACAGACACTCAGACACTCAGACAGACAGACACTCACTCAGACATTCCGAAAATTATATGTTAGATGATGACCATTGGTACTGCAGTATATATGAGCTTTCATTTCCTTACATAACAACTGTTATTAACCATTATTGTTTGATGTACATGCAACCTTTCTCCCAAGATAGTTAGAATGTATCTTGCCTTTATTATTCATATCCAATTTTTGGAGCTGTGTGAAGCACAGGCTCCCTATACGTGGCCGTGTGGGTGGGTCTGTCTGTCTGTGTGTCTGTCTGTCTGTCTGTCTGTATGTAGCCTGAACTTCCTAAACTTCGGCACGCCACTAGTCCCACAGTTTTGCCACCACACACTCGCGCCATATGTCAAATCGACCGGCTTACTCGGGAATCGTGGGCTATTACTTTTCTAAGAGAAAGGTTCTATAGTTTAATTGATATTAATTTATTAGTGAATTAATTTTCCCCATTGACTTATAATGGGAATCGCAAAAACTCAGATTCAATTATTTGTCTCTCGCAAACCATAGGGGCTAGAGTTTCAAGACTTGGAGAGGAGGTTCATAATGATTTCAAGGATTAAATAAAAAATAATTGTGTCATTTGGCCGCATGGTGGCGCCATAACACCCCACTTTACGTTTTGGCCTGTAACTCTTGAACCGTAGGTCGGAAAATTAAAAATCAAACCTTGGTTCGAAGTGGAGCGGTGAATTTGAGCAGTTCCAGGTCTATGTTTTTGATTCTATGTGTTCTAAATCTATGAATTCTGTCCTAGATCTATAATGCAGTGATGTTGCTAGCTTTTTAATGTGTCATGCTGTTGTGTGTGTGTGTGTGTGTGTGTGTGTGGGGGGGGGGGGGGGGGGTTAGTGTTGGTGCGTGCGTGTGTGTGTGTGTGTGTGTGTGTGCGTTTGTGTAGTGAGTGTGGGTGGGGGTGTGTGTGTGTGTGTGTGTCATGCTGTTGTGTGTGTGTGGGGGGGGGGTGAGTGTTGCTGCGTGAGTGTGGGTGGGGGGGGGGGTGTCATGATGTTGTGTGTGTGTGTGGGGGGGGGGGGGGGTGAGTGTTGCTGCGTGCGCGTGTGTGTGTGTGTGTGTGTGTGTGTGTGTGTGTGTGTGTGTGCGCGTGCGTGTGTGTGTGGGGGGGGGGGGGGGGGGGGGGGGGTGTGTGTGAGTGTTGCTGCATGTGTGTGTGTATGTGTGCCTGCACAACAGCGCCCCTCCTTTAACTTGTGTGGCCACTCAAGGTATTGCCAGGCTACAGACATAGCCACCCAGAGACATAGCCACCCACGGACATACCTGTCTATTGGGAGCGCTTTCACCGCTCCAAAAATATTTTTTCCCTGGATTCCTTGGGTCATGACGCATCTCCCCATATAGGCCACGCCCATTTGCGCCATGATAGATTTTCCGCCATCTTGAATTTTCTCCAAAACACACTTTTTGCTCCTTTTCCTACATATTTTCTTCAAATGTCACAAAAATCGGTACACATGATCCACACACACACACACACACACACACACACACACACACACACACACACACACACACACACACACACACACAGCTCCACTTCACACGGGTGTGATTTTTTAATTATTGGCTTATTCTATGCTTGTATTATTCTACAGCTTTGGCTATTCCCTTACTGTTGCTGCTGTATAACAATAGAAAGAGTTGTTATAGTTAGTTATGACTAAAAGAGACAATTCTAGGTGAACTTTTGATGTTTCGTAACATGCAAATTATTTCTATTTATTGATGGTTTGTTTCATGCTATTTAAAGAAGGTGCAATTATGTTACATTTAAAAGGGTAGCCACAATAAGCTCAGGCTTCAGTCTGCCTTTTTACAGTCTCATCTAAGCAGAATAAATAAGGAAGGAAGGATGAAAAAAATGATAGTTGTTTTTGATGATAATATTGATTGAGGTCTGTGGAGCTTGCTGAGGGAATGTGTTGTTTGCATCTCTGGGGCAAGCTATAGTTTGGGATCTTATCTAAGTCCAATTTTATTTTTATGGAAGAAAATTACACACAAATTGGGTACTCATATTTTGTTGAATGTGCTAAGAAATCAACTGAAAACTCAATTAAATGAAAGGGGAAAAAAAGGCTCTCTGTCTCTGAAAAATAACAAGTCAGTAAAAGATTTCTAAACCTATTTTCCAAGACGCTTGGACTCCACCAACATGTTGCCAAAATCAAGAAGTAAAATCATTCATGAGGTCACAAATAACTCTGAAGTCTCAAATAAATCCTGAGAGCACCCAAGCCTCCGCCAGCATCCACAGTATCCTCAATGACACAATTCATGGTAGAAACTTCAACTCGGTAAGGAAGCTCATCTTAACTTTGCCAAGAAAAAAAGAAGAAGAAAAACTACATTTAGTTGACCCTCAACTAAATGGTATGGAACCCTGTTCGTTGATCAATCAAAAGGTAGCCTCGGAAACCCAGGCTTTTATTTTGGTGATAGGAAGAAAAATAAAAGCCTGGGGTAACCTGCTGCAATTTCTGGCATAGGAACTAGGAGGCGGGCCATGGCACAGATCGTGAACCAATAGGATCCAGCGGCTGTTTTTAGCCGGTGGATCCGCCCCCTCTAGACCAAAATCAGCCTGTGTTAGGGAAGGCTAATCAAAAGGGGACCACCTTTTTCTGACTTGTCTCATTAATATTTAACCTTGCAAATATTTTCAAAATTGTTAAAACCAGCAAGATCATGATCAAAAACACAAAAGAATCCTACTTGAGATCTGTTGTGTACTTGACAAGATCTGTGGGAAAAGCCAATCACACGTGAGGCTCCTTCCACCGATGCAGGACATAATGTGACGGGCGCTGTGTCAGCAAAGATTACATGCTTATCAAAGACTCTCGGCACCCCAACCTGTTTCAGACGCTGCCAAGGGGAAAGTGGCTTCATAGCATCAGAGCCACTGGCAGTAGATTGCTGAATGGCTTCTTGCCCTGGACAATCAAGCATTTAAACCAACAGGCCAGGCAAAAATAAGCTTCAACACCGCCCCCCAACCACTTAAACCCAATTCTTAGCGTCCCCCAGCCAGGTCCCTAGTTATGCCATGTTATGCCAATAAACAAGCTCACAATGCATCACAATGCAATGCATTGAGCCTGTAGATTCTCTATTTTTGCCAAATATTCACCACATAATAGGGATGCTAGGGTTCAAGTGGTCAATGTTGCAGTTGGTAAAGGTGGGAAATGTTTTAATTACTGTGCTGAGGGTGGGGTAGCTTAGCCGTAACCTATACTAATACATCATAATTTATCAGTTAATGTATGTGTGTTAATATTAATAATATAAATCTGCAGAGTAGTAATAAAGCTGTCAAGAAATTTGAAAAATATGTGCATTATTTACATCTGAGATAGTGGAATAGAAGTATAAAGTATGGAAAAAATGAAAATAATCAAGTAAAGTACAAGTATAGTAACTCATGTACAGCACTTGAGTAAATCTACTTACTGTAGTTACTTTTCACCACTGACAATCTATGCATTTATATTCATTCACCCATTCACCTACAACCAGGGAGCAGTTAGGTTTTCAGTGTCTTCTTCAAGAACATTGCGTTGCGATGCCAGAATGAGCTGTGACCGAACCGGGAAACTTGCCTCATGCACCCTGAACCACTCCTGCCCCTATATCAGGGTGCCTCAGAATAGATAATGTTTGGAATTTATCAATATCATTCAGTTTTACCACTTAGAGATCCCTCTAGACTTATTAAAACAGACTTGCGTTGCACTGTACTTGGTTTGAGCTTTTTCAATCTACACCAAGTCTCTTCACCAAAAATAGCAGATCTACAAGCTTACAACGCGTCACAACGTGATGTGTTGTGAACTAATGAACTTATGTTTGGTGAATGTTCCCCCCAAAATAGGGATGCTGGGGTTTAATTGGTTAAAAGTATAACCAAAAGTATAAAGGTTAATGGCAAGCTGTGCTAAAAAGGAAAAATATTCTCTCCAGTTTTTCTCGTGACATAAACTGTACATATGTTTGGGTGCCTTGGCTGAAAAAGGTTATTTACAGGGGTGCCCTAAACCAAGAATGTTTGAGAACCACTGCCCTACAGCAGTGGTTCTCAACCAGTGGTCCGGGGACCACCAGTGGTCATTTAGGGGGTTCCAGGTGGTCCCCAGCTACATGGAGAGTTTTAACCAAATGGACCCTTGTAGATCTTTAACTCTTGAGAGTGTAAGATGAAACCAAACAGACCCTTACTTTAATTTTGCACTCTCAAGGGTAAAAATATTGTTAAACATCTGCATTAGTCAATTTACAAGAAGTCTACACAATTAGAGAATGTTTTTTTAGCAATCTCTCCTATCAACGCAGCATGGAATTGTGGACAAAATCTTATCCAACAACATTGTGAGTTAGTTCGCCGTGGCTCAAACGCTGAATAAATAATGGGCCTTGATATCGTCGTTGTTGGCTGGAAACCTCGTATCTCCAAGTTTCAAATGTGTACGTTCCTTCGCAAAGTAAAGCCCTGCTTCATCATACAAGGCCGTCGCACAAAAGTAGTGAAAACAGCAGATCTATAAGCACACAACGCCTCGCACGAGTGCTTGTAGATCGGCTGTTGTCACTAGTTTAAATCATTTTTAAAATGATAAACGCAAAACGAACGGTTATGGACATACAAGGGTTTTCACCCGACGACGACGACATGAAAAGGGTTGAGAACCACTGACTTGCCCCTATAGAAATGAATACCACAGCACCTCCTCCCGCCGCGGCCATCTGTATCCCTATGCCAACAGCCCTGACCTCCAGGAGACACTTTTATACCCTCTGATGTCATCTTGTGGAGACTACAGTTGCCCATGGGGTCAAATGACTGACCCCGGTCAGCGGGGCTGACAGATGGTGCCAGCAGTCTCTTCAATATGGCCTTACGGTGCTTACAGTTCCGCTGCAGTTCCAGGCTGAACAGAGCCTGCATGGAGCCAGGTCTCCGGCATGCCTGCAAAAGACATTTCCCAGCAGGGATGGCATTGTTCCAAAGTCGTCGTTTTTTTTTTTTTTTTTTCTTCTTCTTCTTTTTCAGCAAACTTCAGCTAAAATACCCAAAGTGTCATATCATTGCTGTCGGGCAGAAACCTTGTATCTCCATATCGTAGTTGTTGGGTAGAAATCTTGTATGTCCAAAACCGTTCGTTTTTATCATTTAAAAAAATGAACTAAACTAGTGAAAACAGCTGATCTACAAGCACACAACACGGTGCGAGGCGTTGTGTGCTTATAGATCTGCTGTTTTCACTACTTTTGTGCGACGGCCTTGTCTGATGAAGCAGGGCTTTACTTCGCGAAAAAAACGTACAAATTTGAAACTTGGAGATACGAGGTTTCTGCCCGACAGCGACGATATTTCAGCTGCTTGTGCTTTGTTGTAAATTAACGCACTACAACTTCGTCATCACACAAGAGTGTCACACAAAAGTATGGAAAAATAGCACATCTACAGAGCTGGTAGATCTGCTATTTCATTCTTTTCATTTAAAATAAATAATTATAATAATGATAATAAAAAGGAAAGGTTTTGGACATATGAGGTTTCCAGCCGACAGCGACAATATAATTCCTTGAACTAAAACAACCTAGAATTCCACCAGGGCAGCAAACAATCAATAGTAGGTCTACTTGGGCAAGCGTCGTGCCGTGCACCAAAAATAACTGATCTACAAACTCATAATAAGTCACAATGTGTCGCATTGTGAGTTTGTCCTGTTAGTAGATATGCTATTTTTGGTGCACGACACCTGTGTGCAGCTTATGTATAAACAGACTCTAAAGTCTAAACAGTGTTTCACTTCAATCTGCAGCACACCTACTAAAGGTTAAGGAATAGACATAGAAATTGCAGTTCGCAGCTAATTGGCAATGATATATGTCCAAATATAATTATATATAAAACATTAATTATCTTCGTCTGTTGCTCACAGAGGACCATGAAGTATTTTTTAAATCTCTAATTGCATAGTCAAAATTACACATTACACATGCAGCATATAAGGTCATTAGTGACTTATCGACATCTTTCAAATTCAAATTTTAATACAGCATTAATATAGCCTTGTATTAAATATGTAATAAATAAGCACCAGGACTTTCATGTATAGTATTTGTTTGCATTTGTTTATGTGCCGTGTTAGGTAAGGTAAATGAAGAGAGAGAAACAAGACACATACTGTAGTCGGTTATCTTAGACTATCTAAGCCTCCAGATAGTGATTTATTTCTCCATCTACAGTAGCGTTTCCAACTCCGTCTAGACTTTGTCAAACTTCAGATGGTAAGGCAGCAGCAGTAACCTCTGAACCTTGACTACGATACAGGCTGTCTTGTGTAAAGGAAAAGTGTGGGATAATGATAGACCCCAGTAGGATACGGTAGGTAAAGTAAATAGTTCCACACATTGCCAGACAGAATGCTATAAAGTTTTCTATCAAATATCACATGATCTCAGCTCTTATAGTCCTAACAATATGTGGGCACACACTGTTTTCCAGGAAATAAAGATTTCTGACTGTCAATATTTTCGTTTCAACCCCGATAGACTTTATTGATCTACAGTAAGCCAGATTTAAACAAGACTGTGCTATATCATTATCTTCGAGGACATTGTTATTTTGAAAACCAGTTCAAGCTCTCAATCAGGATATTCTAAATAATCTAAGAAATACCGGTATGTATTTATTACATATTTCTAGTGTGTCCTCATACTAGCATATGAGGTGAGGAATAAACAATCAGTTCAAATCAGCAACAAGCACAGCTGTAAACAGGCACTTGCTCACCAATATGTTGAATACACTTTTAAAGGAGTAGTTCACCCCCAAAATGAATTTTCTTCTATTGATTACTCACGCCATGGAGACTTGAGTTCAATGTTTTTTGTATTTGTTGCATTCCTAAGACAAAAATGTGATTATAGTAAATTTACCCCCATTGATTCCGGATGGGGACCTGAATGGATTTGGTTCCCCATCCGGAATCAATGGGGGTACATTTCTTGCAACCAATTTTTTTGTCTTAGGAATACAACAAAAAACTAAAAATATTATTGAACTCAAGTCTCCATGGCGTGAGTAACCAATAGAAAAAAGGTCATTTTGGGGGTGAACTACTCCTTTAAGCAATTGGAAGAAGTCTGATATTGGAGTTCAAGGTCTTTATTGCCATGCCAACACAAGTTGTAAGGAATGTTTCTTGGTATTTTTGGTACTCTTCAACATACTGTACTGCATATCTACATAGAAAATACATACATAAGAGTACATACAGTATACAACCACAACAACTGTGTGTAGCAACCTAGTATGTGAGATTCGTACTCATGATTTCTCTTAGAAAGCTAACAGTTACTGTTAAATCATAATACTAGACATTCCTTACTTTACACCTGAATTATAAAACACTAGACCAGTGCTCTTCATCATCAGCGACACACACACACACACACACACACACACACACACACACACACACACACACACACACACACACACACACACACACACACACACACACACCAGTTTGAGATCAATTGGCCGTATGCCGACATACAGTGCTCAAGCTATGCCTGGTACAGTCACAGACAGACAGACAAACACATAGATAAATCGACAGATCGATAGATACATAGACAGATACAGTAGATACGTACATACATACATACATACATAATGTAGCAGTTATTGGACATATGCAGGACTGATACATGTTCTCTGAGCTAGAAAGTAATGCAAATATCTTGAGTAGTACTGGGGATGTCTTGATATTTGCAGAAGAAATAGTTGGTTTTGTAATAAGACCAGGGCAGCAATTTCAGGGAGGCCACGAAGGCCATGACATGAGCTGCTTTCCAATCCGAGGGATTCGCACTTAGAAGTGCGCATTTCAAGGGCTATGATGTCACTGGGCCACGCCAAGTGCTGTCCCATTTAGTAGACCGCGTTAACCTACCCTTGGAATGTGCACTACTTTCTCCTCGTTTTGAAGCGTACAGCCGATGGTCACTTCAAGCACTTCGTTGGATAGCGGCGTCCCACAATGCAACGCTGCGCCTCCACGATTCAACCCGAATCATAACGAAAACAACCGAGTTTGAGCATCGCATTAAAAGAGCTAGAGATGGGATTTATGGCTCTTTGAAGTGAGCCGGATCTCTGAAATCCGTTCCTTTCAAAGAGCCGTTCAAAAGACTGACTCATTCTACTAGTTACTTTGTAGATTTGATTATAATTATAAATAACTTCAACCCTATATACATTTATTTCGGACATATATTATATAGGTACAAACCTGCCATCTGAAAATAGCGTATCTACAAGCTCACAATGCGTTGCGTTGCGACGCATTGTGAGCTTGTAGATCTGCTATTTTCAAATTATTTTTCAACATTTTACTCATTGGAAAACCTGTGAAACAGGACATTCTGCATAATGAGTACGTTCTAATATTGGTACTTTAAGTACATTTTGATACCAATACTTTTTTACTTTTACTCAAGTACATTAACATTCCAAACGTATACTTGATTGCAGTATTGATATTTTTACACAAGTAAAGAAATTGTGCACTTTTCCCACCACTGTTCATTAGAAAGGAACGGCTCCCTATACTGTGAACCGTATCCTATCGTTCATTTCAAAGAGCCGTTCAAAAGACTCGATTCGTTCGCGAACGTCCCACCTCTAAAAAGAGCTACTACTGCCCGCCTCGGTTCGACTCATGCTGGTTCTCAATTCTCCTCGAACGTCGCGACGATATTTTAAAATAGGCTGTGTCATGGTGAATTATGAAGAAATACTATCCTAAACTATCTAAAAAGTTAATTCCCCGTCGCAAAAAAAAAAGTTTGGGGGCGTTTAAGACGGTTTAAAATGGTTTAAAAGCACCGCAGAGGAAAAAATGGTGGACGAATGATTTTTGCAACCGGAAGTTCTCGGCTATGCACTTGGCAGTGCTGTCCCATTCCACAGGCAAAAATGTGCACTTCACAGGACAAGCACTACACTACACTAGCCCTACCCTAGCTAGGGCTACACTACGAAGGGCGCACACTCTGGATTGGAAAGCGCCGAAGCGGCTATTGTTTCCCCTGTGCCAATCAAACAAATGGCATGCCTTAATGCCCAAGCTGATTGTACCTCTTTCTGTGTCTCTTTCTTGTCAATATGTAGACACCAGTGTCTCCCCATCTTTAAAGTCCGGTGACTTTGATTGGTGCAGGGCTGAGCACGGATCAGACATATTACATTTAAAATTATCTTAAACTCTTAAATTCAATTAATTGTTTCAATGCACAAAAATCGTGTTTTATTTGATGGCCTTCCTGCCCTGGCATTTGGCTGTTGTGCTCTCAAAAAAGGCCACCAAAGGCCAAGTGACCTTGCCCTAAAATGAAGAAATTCCAAGCCTGAATAAGACACATTTTAATTGTATTTAGTACACTAGCCTTAACACTAAATAGCAAAGGTATAGTCACACAGTACACACAGTAGATTAGCCTCATGCCCGGTCTTTATGGTTCAAAGGTGAACCTACAAAGGAATAGGAGCACATGCCAGCAGTGAGGAGGTGCTGACCACGGGGGATACAAAAATTATGTAGAAAAGAACAGGAAGTTGCACAACTCGCAGCTACGATGCAATTATCTTTTTTTTATTTATAAATTAACAAAGTTTCGACATTAAGTTTTCATCAGGGAATGAGAGGCATGTAAACAAATTAAATAAATTAAATAAATAGCAGATATATAAGCTCACGGGAAAAAAAGGATGGAACCAAACCCCTGGGGGATCCCGGTAAACAATGTATGTGGATTAAGTGGTTAAAAACAATTTCTGAAAATATAATATGATTTTTTTGACAAATTCTGGACCGACTCTATATGCTTTATGAATCTAATAACAATTAAGCACCGATTACGGTACTTACTGGTTGGTACATTGTTGTGTACATCTTATTGCCTGGCTCACAGGAAAGGGATAACATCTTAATTTCATTAACAGTATATAAAGTATATTGTTTTAAGAAATCAAATACATTTAGTTGTGACTAATGGACTGAGTGTCCTGTACCATCCTACAATGCAGTGTACAGTGTGCATGTCTCCATTAATAAAATGATATCCTACTGTACCTCCTTGTTCAGTAGAAATGTTGAAAATAATATTAAGGCTGAAAGATATCAAGTGTATCAAGGATTAGGCACGTTTACAATACTCAGGTTGTCATTGCTAAAGAGAAATATGTTTATTAACTTACCTGATAAAGGGATAAATACAAATTAAATAAATAAAACAAAGTCTTCATTACTTCATCTATTATGAAACTGCTGTTTGGATTAGCAATGAGCAGTTTCATCATGTAAACTGTGACTTCAGGGAATTTACTAATAAATAATATAATGATAAACTTTTATTTAGATGACAAACTCATATTCAGAAAATATTATCATGTATCAAAGGCATAAACCATAAATGATATAACCATGGACACAGAATATATTCAACATCACGCTTCTTAGCCATTCTTAGAATCAAGTGTCCTTGTTTGATTCTGTTTTGGCAAACTTTGATTCAATTTCAGAAATCATTAACACAGTATACTTGTGTGTGTGTATATATATATATATATATATATATATATATATATATATATATATATATATATATATATATATATATATATAGACGTACAGTCTATCATTTAAGTAGCATTGTTTGAAAAGCAGAAATAAAAACACTGCTTTGTGTGACTATAATAACCAAACTTTTGGGTGCAAGAATACAAATAAAAGCTATTATGTTAGCTGTAGTGTTAGCTACTGTATGATGTTGACTGTGATGTAATGTAATTACAGTAGATGTGATGTTAGCACTGGCATTAATGTTAGCTATGATACGGTGCATTGGAATGAGAGAGACTGACAGACAGAATTGTTAGTTTCAAAATCTAAATTAGAAAATGAGTCAATTAACATGATATCCATACAGTACATTTCTAGGCCAGTAAAAGGGACTGTAAGTTCCGTGCAGCAAAAAGATCAGAAATGACCAAAGTCCAGACAATGTGCCCAAACATGCAGTAACACAACCTTCACACGCTTCCTTCACATGCACAACCTTAGTGTCTGTGACAGCTTTGGTTTGACAGGCAGCAGTATGACATATCTTTGCTGTCAGGTGGAAACTTGTATATCCACAGCCACTGCTTTTCAGGAAAAGCAAAAAAAGAATGTGTTCCAATGTATCCAATGTAGTTATTATTTTAGTCAATATATCTTTTATGAATATAGTTTATGGATAAATATTTATAAAATCCACAGACAGCCTTAACCACTTTCACACAAAAAAAGAAAGGGAGGGAAAAAGAAAGAAAATACAGAAATACAAGCTTCAGCCCTGGACTTTTTTGCCACTATAAGCCGACATATAAAATAGGACATTAATTTATGAAACAACATAAAAACATGAAAAATGGAGACAAGGTTCCCAACAACGATATAGTGAGTGATCAGGGTATTTCCCATCTAAATGCTACAGTAAATGAATTAGGAGTTCTACCCTCAAAACCAATAAGAGAAGATGGAATGATGTCTACCTTGTGTGCCTGCAGCAGCATAATATAAGATGTGTTTCTCAATTAGTCAGTGAATCAGAACCCATATGTTGTCTATGAAATGTTCCGATTAAGGTCTCATATGAAAAGCAACATTAATACAGGAATCATAATCATGTTATCCTACATATTGTTGGATAACATTATATATTATTATATACTCACTATAATAATATAATGAGTGTCACCACTTAACGGTCACAGCGTGGTGTGAGTGTGTAGCCACTTGTGAGTCACTGCTTTAAAGGCAATTATGTACCATATGTTTTACAGTCTCTGAACCTGTGTGTGCGTGCGTGCGTGCATGTATGTGTGTGTGTGTGTGTGTGTGTGTGTGTGTGTGTGTGTGTGTGTGTGTGACTGTTGACACATTGGTGGCATTAGACTCTCAGATTAATGAGGTTAGTGTGTTGGTTAATCTGCCAGTGCGATGTGGCAGAATAATCCTCAAGCTCTTTAGACTGGCCTTAAGCCTGAGTCACTGAGGACACACACACACACACACACACGTGCGCACGCACACACACACACTGTCTCTAACAGTCCAGCCAGTACATTGAATACAGCACATTTTACCCCTGATTTATACTGCACATATACTTGCGTGCTAGTAGTGTCTCACACCGAAAAAAAGACGATCTACAAGCTCTCAGCAAGAAGACCGGCAACTAAAATTTGGGAGACACAATGCAAAACTGTGTCTAAATCAGGCTCCACAGACAAATAGCAGCAGGCGGACTGTGCTCGAGATAGTATTCCGCACAAAATGTACCTGAAACTCTGAACTAGAAAACGGTGGCAGCATTGAACCTGAAAATCTACAATTCACAGAAATTCAGTTAATTCACAAATGTGTTTAAACGGTGACGTAAATGTAAGCCAGGTGTCTAAACGACGAGGAGGAACAACCACGTGGAGTAGCAGCGCTACGCCATCTTGTTTCACCGACTACATGAGGAGACCCACTGCAGTCAGCAGCACTGCAACCAGCCAGCACATGCACGTGCACGCACGCAAATGCACACGCACACAAGCACACATAAGTATGCACACATACACATGTGCACGAACACACATGCCTCGACAGAAAATGAACATACACTCACTCAACCCTATACAGTATGTAACCCTGGCACACGTGCACGACGCACATGCTGGGTATGCACGGTTGCGCACGCACACACACACATGCGCGCGCGCGCACACACACACACACACACACACACACACACACACACACACACACACACACACACACACACACACACACACACACACACACACACACACACACTAACATTGAGCGGAGCCTTTCAATCGAGTGGGATTATTGATGTGTGTGAGTGTGTTGGTTGCTGTGGCTGTGTGTGCTGGTGGACTGCAGCGCGTGCACGCTGTCTGCTGAGTCTTAGGGAGTGGCAGAAAGGCTGCAGAACGGCGACAGTAAACTCAACACGGCCAGTGGTGGAAAGTAATTTACTAGTAGCTGTCTCTCTGCACACAAGTACTGTACTCAAGTACAACTTTTGGTATTTGTACTTTACTTGAGCATTTCCAATTTCCAAAACTCTTACTTCTACTCCACTACATCTCAGATCCAAATGCTGTACTTTTACACCACTACATTTATTTCTAAACTTTAGTTACTAGTTAATTTGAGGATATAATTTATTATATTATAATAAAACATACATAAACCACTTTAGCCCTATGTTATACCATGGCTATTTGAAAATTGCCGATCTAGAAGCATTTTGTACTTTTACTTTTGGCACTAATTTGATGCCAACACTTTCATACTTTCACTCAAGTACATTTTACATTTAGAATTCCGGATTTTTACTTGCAACAGAGTATTTCTATATTGCAGTATTGACACAGTAAAACATTTGAGTACTTTTCCCACCACTGAACACTGCGTGTCAGAACCCAAGCCATTCCCACCAAGCCCAGCATGGCCACAAAGAGACGCCCCAGGCCTTGTGTGCTTTCTCTGCCAACTTCACCATCATTTTATTAAAGCTCATTTGATGCCCCTGTTTCACTGTGTTAGTCAATCAACTTATCTATCAATTATTTACCTCGAATGGCTGATTTCCAAAAAGCTACAGATGGCAGAGCAAAGCGCGACGCATTTAGTTGCAGCTTCACAATGTTCCATCCAACCTACGACGCCTCTGTTGGGTGTGACCCTGCAGCAGACCCACACACACACACACACACACACACACGCACATGTGCACGCGCGCGCACACACACACACACACACACACACACACACACACCTGTACAGCCCCGCAGTACACAGACTCCTTTGTTCCTTGTCCACGTATCTGTCTTCTGCTCTACTATGGCTACTATGTCCACTGTATGCTCTCCTATCCACCTCTATAATGCTTTGGGGCCACCTTAAGAGGACCACCTTAAGAGCAGGCACCAGCTTGTCTGTCCCCGCCTGTCTCTGCCGGTGTGCTGTCTCTCTGTCCCCAGTAGCTGTCTCTCTGTCCCCCAGCCACCAGTACTGTAGCTGTCAATCTGTCCCCGGTAGCTGTCTCTCTGTCCCCAGTAGCTATATTTCTGTCCCCAGTAGCTTCTCTCTGTCCCCAGTAGCTGTCTCCCTGTCCCCCAGTAGCTGTCTCTCTGTCCCCCAGCCACCAGTACAGTAGCTGTCTATCTGTCCCCCAGCCACCAGTAGCTGTCTATCTGTCCCCCAGTAGCTGTCTATCTGTCCCCCAGTAGCTGTCTATCTGTCCCCCAGCCACCAGTAGCTGTCTATCTGTCCCCCAGTAGCTGTCTATCTGTCCCCCAGTAGCTGTCTCTCTGTCCCCCAGCAACCAGTAGCTGTCTAACTGTCCCCCAGTAGCTGTCTCTCTGCCCCCAGTAGCTGTCTCTCTGTCCCCCAGCCACCAGTAGCTGTCTCCAGCATCAGTCTGACGCCCATCTGTTTGTCTGCTCTACTATTCCTGCCTGCTGGCAGGGAGTGTTTGCACCGACCACAGCAGGCCAACAATGGAGAATGGGCTCTGCTCTCAATGCAGCCCCGATGCCTTCACCTTCACTGCTCCCCACCTTGCCAGCATTACTGCTGGGTAATCGACAGACCAACACATGGTTGGAACTCATGTCAGTTCGTTTAACAGCACAGCCCCTGTCTTTTAGAAGCCGCATGTCATAATGCCGCAGAGAACATCTGACTTTCATTCATGTGACAAAAGGAATTGAGGAAGAAATGACGACGAGCTATAGTTCAGGAAAACGTCACTATATGCAGTCTGCCTTAAATCTGTTACTGTATGTCGCTAATGCTCAACATACAGTACATTGTTTTATTACCACACGGGCAGGAGATTCATGTGCACAGTTACCCTAATAGATAAATGCAAGCATGCAGTGATAAAAATATCAGCTCACACATTTCTCTTTTGAGGTAACACATAACAACGCACAGCACCTCACTCAGCACAACAGTGGAGAAAGACACTTAAGCCTCCAAAAGGTAGAATTTACCAGCTCTTTTTCTGAAGAAAGCATCAATAAATGATGGTCATGTCATCATTCACGTCACACTTCATCTGTTACGTACACTTCAGTGATCCAGGTCAAATATCAATGAATCGTCATGGGACAGGTGTTGTGCAAAACAATGTACTACAGTAGGTGGCATTCAGCATAACAGACTGGACTCTTTTTTAACAGGATGGGAGAGAGCAATCAACTTTTTTACAATGATGAGCTTCAAACCCTCTAGTAAACTGGACCTGAATTGGCTCTGTACCCTTTTGTCTGTCTACATCAAGCTAGCAGATCTGCTATTTTTGTCTAATGTTCCCCCCATATGGATGCTGGGGTTGGAGTGGTTGAGACTGCCTGTCTTACAGTGGGGAGAGAAACAGTGCTAGGTTAACACATGCTGGACCAGCTGCCATAGACTGATGTCTGACATGTTTCACGCTGAAGAAGGGCTTGGCCTGAAACGTCCATGCTCGCTGAAAGCATCCAGTTCATAAGTCCTGGTGTTAAGGCTTCTTGGTGCATACAGACTAGCTGCCATGTACCAGATCCCTGCAATGCAGGAGGACTAGCCGTCAGCATGTGTGATCCATGACAGTGTTTGTCATCCACTCTGGTCCACAAATGTAACAATGGGCGTTTAACACCCAGCCAGTGCCATCTTGTTACTGTGCAATCGTTGTCTGTCTGTTAGGCACGGGGAACTCGAATGATTGTCAGCTTTCTCTTTGGACGACACCTGCCGACTCGTCCGTGTGAACGTAACACACATGCGTGCATCCACTATGATACCTGTTGTGTTGAGGGAGAGACAGACACTGTCTGTCAGAGAGTGCATGCCATGCATGATCGAGTGCCGAGGTTACACCGATGAGGGGTTTTGTGAGGTCAAGCACAACTGTACCGAGCTGTCATGGTCACGCTCTCCACAGTGCTTTGTGCTGCTCTCAAAGTCCTGAAGGGCCACGGACGCAGAACCAAGGCTTCGCAGCCAGGGAACAAGGAGACCAAACAAAGGAATACAATGTCATAGTCAGAGGACACACAGGTTTTTTGAACGTTAACGGCTACAATTCCGGCTCTTCGAGATAATATGGGAGCATCAGCGTTACCTATGATTGGCTGCTGAAGCGTTTAGTAATCAGCCTACGCTCCCAGCTCACCGAACGTGATTGCCACTAGCAGGCATTGCAAAGCAGACTTAAGCTACCAGTGGTCAAGACTGACGTCATCATATACTATTATCCATCTATTCTTTAGCTATTCCCATACCAGTTGTACCTCCTGTCTCTGATCCACATGTCATTCTCTGTCTTTGGACAAGCCGCTACATGATCTTCCATGCATGGAAATACATCCCTGTGTTAAGGGAACATCAGGAGAGCGAGCAGGTGATGGAGTAGCAGCTAGCGAGCCAGAGTCCAGCTCGATATGTGACGAATCGATCACATGGCACCTGTCTGTCCGCCGCGCCGTCCACCGTTAGAGAGAGAGAGAGACAGAGAGGAGTGAGACAGGGACGTCCGTGCACCCCTCACAGCTCCCGAGAGCCTAACCCGTGGACATGAGTGCACAACGTCACAAGTTAGGGTCTCAGGGACGGGGAGAGACACTGTCCTTGTGCAGATCACACACCGCCCTTCCTATGTGTCTTTGTTCCCTCCTGTCTGTCTGTGGGTCAGTGGCCAAACCGTGTGAACAGAGAAACAGGGAAAAAAATAAATGTTGCCGTTTTGTCACCATCACAAAACGAAAAATTATATAAAAAAAAAAAAATAAACCCTCATAACTTGATGAATCCTGTGTCACAGTCTGACCCCAGGGTGCACATCAATCGCTTACAAAGCAGACCGTATCCACGGCAACATCATCCAATGCACGGCATACTGCTTCCCGGCACCATGTGGAAGTGAACATACAACAAGTCAAACCAGACACAACATTAGCCAGCTGCCCCCCAACCCCCCCCCCCCCCCCCCACCACCACCACCACCACGAGCCCAAGCCAACCCCCCCCCCAACCATCACCGCCCAGACAGCTCTCTCTGTCTCTCTCTCTCCCCGTCTCCCCTTCTACCTCTCTTCCTCTCCTCTCCTTCGTCCTCCACACTGACTAAACAACACGGCACTTTGAACAAACAAAAAGCCCTGTGGCATCAGGTAGCTCGAGATACTAACCCCCCCCCCCCCCCCCCTCAAATGCATCATTTGTCTCAGCATCCAGATCGTTGGAGGATCAGTCATCTTCCGATATACATTAGCGCGGGGAGCAGCGAACAAAAGCCCACGCGGAACGAGTTGCAGCATCCATTACCGCTGTTGAAATCTGAATCTATAACCGTCATGCGGTGTAACAAATACAATAAATGAAAAACAGACGTCTCTCCGTTGTTTCCAGCGTTGTTGCCGAGCAAGCTGCGATGTGGTTGGATGTGTGTGTTATCCCAGTCCGTCAGCGTCAAGAGGAGGCACTGCAGAGAGACCAGCCAGACCCACGGGAAGCTACGGCCGGCGGGCCGCTTCTAGCACGGTGGTCTGGAGGTTGGGGAGACACACGGGGAGTGAGTGAGGGGAGTCCTCCTCTCTCTCTCTCTCCTCCGTATCCACTCAGCCACCCCGGGTTTGTTCCTGCACCGGGACGCCCCGCGCCATGCCATGCCGCTCCATGCCCCTGCCGCCTGCCTGCCTGCTGCGGGGGAGAGAACATCAAAATAAAGAAAACAGAGGGAACGACAAGGGAAAGCTCAGACTTTGAACTTACTGAATCCCGACGAGGTTCCAGTCGATGGAAGGCTGCACACACGAGGTGCGTGGAGGGAAAGATAGAGAGAGACAGAGAGAGAGAGAGACAGAGACAGAGAAAGACAGACATACAGTACAGACAGACAGACAGAAAGACAGACAGACAGACAGAAAGCGTGAGATAGAGAGAGTGTGAGCGAGTGAGAGAGAGAGAGAGTGGGGGCGACAAGCGGGCCCACAAACCTCCGATGTCCGGCTGCAAGCCAGAGAAATGAACCGAGCAGCAGACGAACGGAAATAAAGCAATGCATGAAGATGGGTGGCAGGTCCGAGACGGAACGAACCATGTGCACTCTCTCTCTCTCTCTCTCTCTCTCTCTCTCTTTAACACACACACGTACAGGACATGCAGCAAGAGCGAGCCATCCGGAGATGATTG
Organism: Nannobrachium achirus; assembly: GCF_963921795.1. NCBI lineage: Eukaryota > Metazoa > Chordata > Actinopteri > Myctophiformes > Myctophidae > Nannobrachium > Nannobrachium achirus. Next base: position 36,427,595 of record NC_137817.1, read on the forward strand.
CGATTCCCACAAAATGAAACTGTGACACTGAACGCCAGTCAGAAGAGAAGAGAAGAGAAGAGAAGAGAAGAGAAGAGAAGAGAAGAGAAGAGAAGAGAAGAGAAGAGCGTGCAGTCAGCGCCACAGAGACATACCAGCCTGGTGCCTCACGGAGGATAGAAAGACGGGAATGCACACACACACACACACACACACATGCGCGGGCGCGCGGGCAGACAGTGCACGTGCACATGCACACTCACTGCATACACACACACACACGGCGGTAGGCTTGGCGTTGCCTTTCTCCTTCCTTCACTTACTTGCACGAGGACTTGATATCCAGCAGGTTGTCGTTGACGAATCAAAGAAAATACCTGTTCACATGCCTGCTGCTCTTTTGTCTACACTGCTCTCTCTCTCTCTCTCTTCTTCCCGCCATACGTCTCTCCTCCTTTTCTTCTAACCTTTCTCTGTCTACAACTCCCTCTTATTCTGTCTGTCTGTCTCTCTTTCTCTCTGTGCATCCGTGTTGATCCACAATAAGAGTCAAAGTGTTGTCAAAAAGGCAGAGATATGCTCCATTCATTTGCTTCACAGC
>NC_137817.1:36433174-36480674 GCF_963921795.1 Nannobrachium achirus
AGACATTTGTAGAATCGGCATCAGGTTTTAAAGGGTTAATTTTATTTATGTATTTGTAACTGCAAGCGTACACTTAAAAAGACCTGGAACACAATTGTGTCACTCTAGATTTTAACCACTTTAACCATCATTTTATGCTTTACCAATTAAAAAATAGCAGATATACAAGCTCGCAGCACAGCACTCGGTGCTTGTAGATCTGCTCTTTTTGAAGAATCGTGAACATTTTCGTGAAAAGTCTTAAAGTCTTTGAATATTTTGACCCGATTCTATAAATGTCTTCTAAATCCTTATTCCAAATCAGTGGTTCTCAACATTTTCATGTCAAGAACCCAAAAATTACATGTATTTGGCCGCGGACCCCCCATCTCAAAATGTGTTGTTCCAGGGACCCCCCAGAAGCAAATGTTTTAAATGTTTTTAAAAGCAAATGTTTGCTTTAAAAACATATATATCAAAGATTTGCAAAAAAAACATGAACATTTTTCAAGTGAATTTACAATGCGAGATCTACAGGCTCGCAGCACGCCACTCGGTGCCACGCTGTGAGCTTATAGATCTTGCATTGTAGATTCTTAATGGGTTAAATGAACACTCCCGGATTTGACAGTGTACAGTAGAGACACGAGAAGGACCCGTAGCGTACAGAGGATGGGAATGATCACATTCTCTCTTGAAGATGAATAAGGTTCTTATCTCACACGGGACCCGATGGTGAATGTGGTATCATGGACAATGTCAGAGTTTGAGCACACACTTTGATGTGACTCCATTTCCTCCACAACTGCCTGGAAAATTATTCTCAAACCACTTTGGAGCATGAAGTATGATCAACGACGGGTCAACGTATCGGTTACTGTGTGTGTGCCTGAGCGACTCCTGGCTCACCGACATGTGGAGATGTACAACACAGTGCCGACAACTGGCAGTACTCACTTGGCTCATTGATGTACAGTGTGTTAGTCGAGAACATGTACTGTACCCGCACATCCACATCCACACACACACACACACACACACACACACACACACACACACACACAGTGTTAATGTATACGTTTACTACAGAGGACAGAATATACTGTATGTTCATTTCATTCATGTGGTTCAGACAGTGAGTAGAAAAAATCACACCCGTGTGAAGTGGAGCTGTGTGTGTGTGTGTGTGTGTGTGTGTGTGTGTGTGTGTGTGTGTGTGTGTGTGTGTGTGTGTGTGTGTGTGTGTGTGTGTGTAGATCATGTGTACCGATTTTTGTGACATTTGAAGAAAATATGTAGGAAAAGGAGCAAAAAGTGTGTTTTGGAGAAAATTCAAGATGGCGGAAAATCTATCCTGGCGCAAATGGGCGTGGCCTATATGGGGAGATGCGTCTTGACCCAAGGAATCCAGGGAAAAAAGAATTTTAATTTTCCGATCTACGGTTCAAGAGTTACGGGGCAAAATGTAAAGTGGGCCGTTATAGCGCCACCATGAGGCCGAGTGATGTAATTATTTTTGGATTCATTCTTAAAATCATTATGAATCTCCTCTCCGAGGTTTGAAACTGTAGCTCCTATGGTTTACGAGAGAAAAATACTTGAAAGTGATTTCTTGCATTGTCCCATTATAAGTCAATGGGGACAATTAAGCGTCGTTTTTTGCCGATTACGTCGGCATGGTAAGGCGGATCGGAACGAAAGGTAATAGAACACCATTCCCGGCCGAGCCGCACATTTTGATGTATATATTGCGCGAGTGGCGTAAATGGTGCGGCACTAGTTACGCGCCGAAGTCAGGCTACATACACACAGACACACAGACAGACACACACACAGACCCACACAGCCACGTATAGGGAGCTGCACACAGCTCCAAAAAAACTAATCCCATGGTCAGTCCTTGAGCAAGACCCATGCACTCACCTCTGACCTCTGCACGGAGGAGGGCAGCAAAGGAAGATTGAATCTCCCTACCAGCTAAATGTGTTAATGTAGTAGTACCCTGTAGTAGTACCCTACTCGAAGCCACGTGTTATGAGGTTGTGAATACAGATCTTGGGTGTCCGCGACCAAGTACATATTAATTCCGGGGTTCCTTACATGAAAACGTTTGCCCTAGGAGGATCTGAACAATGTCCCAACCTTGACTCGCATGAAAGTGAAACACCGGGGTTCAACCGGCGTCAACCATTTATTCGCACCGCTGGCTGGTTCAATTCCCTCCCCCCTGTCCTTTCACCCATCTCTGTCAGCACAAACAAAACATACAACGCTATAAAGCAAAACAAACCCACAGAGTCTTACATGGAGTTCTGTACGACGTGATGGCAGTGGAGCGTGCTGGGCTGTGCCGTTCTGTGCCGTGACGTGCATACCTCAGGGAAAGCTAGGAAGTTGTACAGTTATCTCCGCGTGGTGTAATTCTCAACTATACAACCTACTACCTCACCCTGGGCAGCAAGCTGCTGCTCTGCTGCTGGACCAGATGAAAGGATGTCCAAGAGTACAGGCTCTGCAGTCCCAGCAAATCAACAGACCAGTGGTTCTCAAGCTTTTCGGTCCGGGACCCCCAAATAATCATATTTTAACTGGGGACTCACCCTGACGAGCACTAAGAGTTGAGGAATTACATTTTGCATAACACTGTTCTATGTTGCGAGGCGTTGTGAGCATGTAGATCGGCAATTTTCTCAATTTCTGCCTCTAATATTTTAATTTGTTTAATGACAAATGTTTAATTTGTAATTTTAGAGGTATTAAAGTCGTTAAATTGTCACTTTAGAAATGTGCAGATACCCTCTATACACTTAAACTTTATATTGACTGTTGAGAGAGAAAACAATGTTGCACATTGATTAACCATCTGGGGACCCCCAAAAATAATTTGAGGACGCCCCTGGGGGTCCTGACCCACAGGTTGAGAACCACTGCAATAGACAGACTAACTCTCATTATTAAATACTTCACATGTCCCGTTGCATTTATGTTCCCTTTCTGATAAATCAAAGCAAATGTTCACACTGACTTAACACTGAATAATCCCTACTGTTGTACAAATATACTTCTTATTCTTATTCTTTATTTGGATTCCTATAAGCTGCATCAAGATCGCAGCTATACTCTTCCTGGGGTCCCAGTCCACACACAACAAAAACACAACATAACAAGTCATATCACATGCAACACATCTTGATAATAAAACGAAAAACACATGTAACAATGTACCAATAAATACTAATAAATAAATGAAGATAGATCTTAGCAAAAGAGGCCAAAATGTGCCGCAGAGGCACACAAAATCAAGGTCCAGGCCTTTATTTGGGCAACAGGTTAGAACATTAAAAAAACACCAACGCGTTTCGACAAACGCCTTCTTCAGGGTGTTACTCAGATAAATCTTATATTGAAAAACAATGATCAACAATGAAAACTTTACTGTGGCTTTACTGTAATACGGTCTTGCATAAACTGTGGGTTGCGACCCAAACTTGGGTTGCAGGAGATATCTTTTTTGTTGTTGTTGCGGAATCATGTACACTATTAAACATATTGCGGTGAGTAATGTCTATGTTTTTATGTGCAGATAATCATAATGTTTATAGGAATGTGTTACATGTTTTTGTTTATGTACTTCCTTCAGGAAAGCATCTCTGTGTCATTTTAGAGTTGCGTTGGCTATTCAGAAATAGCAGATATATAAGCTCACAGCGCGTCACTTTGTGCCGCACTTTAAGCTTGTAAATGTGCTATTTTTGAAAATGTTGAAAAAGTGTGAGAACTACTGACTTTAGAATTATAGATTTCGCCTCAGGTCTTAATGGGTTAAGAGCCGGCTTGGATGCGCCTTGAAACTAATTTACAATAACACTGCCTGAAGAAGACTTTGTTTGTGGCCAAAACATGTTGCTTGATTGTCCTGAGTCCGCAGAAAAGAATAGCTCAGTCCACAAAATGTCTTTTGCCAACAAAAAGTTTTGCCTGTTTCCAATAAGATATCTTTGATCACCCCTGTTTCCTCCTGTGTCCCATTGATGAAGTCTTGAAGATTACAGTATTGACTCTAGAACATCGCCAGTGATTCTTAATGGAGAGAACAAGAAAGAAAAGAGATAAAAAAAAGAAAGAGATAAAGAAAGAAAGAAAGAGATAAACAAAGAAAGAAAGAGATAAATAAAGAAAGATATAAAGAAAGAGAGAAAGAGAGAAAGAAAGAAAGAAATTGAGAAAGAAAGAAATTGAGATAGATAGAAAGAAAGAAAGAGGAAGAAATAGAAATAGAGAGAGAAAGAGAGAAAGAGAGAGAAAGAAAGAAAGAAAGAAAGAAAGAAAGAAAGATCTGACCGTAGATACATTTACATTCCCATGCATACATGTTATGTCAATTACAGTACAGTAGCTATCTGTTGCTTTTACCCCTATTTTTCATTCTTATTCTTTATTTAATGGAACTGGTAATCTTGCGCAAGATAATTGCACCAACCCCTTCATACTCTAAACTTGTGACATATTATATACTTAATTTGAAGTTAAGAGAGGGAAGGACAGAAATTCACAGAGAGAAAAAAAAGAAAAAGAGAAAGAGAAATAAATAAAGTGTGTGTGTGTGTGTGTGTGTGTGTGTGTGTGTGTGTGTGTGTGTGTGTGTGTGTGTGTGTGTGTGTGTGTGTGTGTGTGTGTGTGTGTGTGTGTGTGCGTGCGCGCGCGTGCGTGCGTTTGTGCATTGATGGCAGATGAGTTGCTTGGGCTGCGTAGACACACACCTGTAGATACAAGCTTGTAAGGTCACTTAACACAAGTTCGGATCTACGGGTTTGTGTCTGCGAGCAAAGGCATCTTCTATTCATCAGCATCAGCCTGAAAACATTCACTTCATACTTGTCGCAGTCTGCACATGCAAAAGTTTTTGCGGATGAGAACTGATAATGACATTGATGCATACACAGTATAGAGTATGTATATATTATTATTATTATTATTATTACACTTGTTATACTTTTCTACAATTACACATTTCAACAATCTCTATTTAAACAATTTGTGAAATGATTATAATTTCATTAGATTAACTGGAGACCAACAAGGTTTTGTTCATATTTTCAAATGGAGAAAGAATTATGAATGTGCTCCATTTGTACTCGTCTGTACCAATCCATGCCTCTGCTTTAGATGTCCCCCTTTGGTCATTTATTATTGCTTCTGGTCACAATGGATTATGCATTTCCTTTTAGGAAAAGCAGATACGTGATGAGCTTGATGTTTGTGTTTGCCAATATCACCATTTAACAATTTAATTGAAAAGTTTATGTTAAACACATGTTTTAGGCATATTTCTAAAAACTTCTTAAAAAAAAAAGCAGATCTACAACTTCATGATGTGCTGCCTTTTTGGTGTGTGTGTGTGTGGGGGTACAAATCAAATCGAACCCTGGCTACAGTAATTTCAGCAAATGATGTTACTAAAAAAGAAAGTGGTAATGCAGAAACATGTGGCTCTCTTCAACTGTCTCTAAAATTAATATTGCAATTATGCTTAATTGCAGGAAATTGCTCATAAAATCTTATGTTTTTAATCTTGTCAGATTTGTTTCCATGTGGGTTTCGTTTGACTGTGAGCACATTGTGCCCATATTAAATGTGTTATTGTAGCATACAAAACATCATGTTGATTTCTTCTGGCAACACATTTCTTATTACACAACCCTGTATACCATAACTTAGCAGTGTGATATCGGTCATGTGTTCTGTGTGCAACCTGCCATTTCATCACTTTAGAAACATGAACCTGTCTGTCATTTCAGATCTCTGGGGTTTGGAGAATTTACGTCCAACATAATAAATGTCCCAAATAATGATCTAATGATGTAAAAGGGCAGTGTCACCTACTGCAAGTCTTGCCATAGCATTTACAATGTCACACTTTTTACAAATAGAGAAAAAAGACAGAGGTTGAATGCTGCTTTTATTCACATCTTATTACAGAGTAAACATGAAGTCATTATCTACAGTACAGTACATTTTAAAATGTAGTAAGAACACCTTAATAATTAATTCATTTTAAACTTCAGCCTTCACATTAAAGTTGTTTTCCCTTCTCTTCCCCTGCGGCTGAATTTCAAGCTCTTGCCAAGTTCCTTAACCACTTTCAACCTGGCGTCCCTCTTTTGGCCACGCCAGAAATTGTCAAACATTATCCAAACAAATATATCAAAACTATCCGGTCTTCTATTTTTGACCTTTTCTTCGTATAAAATATAAAATAGAGCTTAGGTGGTTAAAAGCAAGGCAGCGGGTCTCTGCCAGCAGAGAGCTCAAAGACACCTTGAGAGCAGCCGAACAAAGAGGTCAGCTGGGTCCAACACACCCTGCCTGCCCACAGCGCTATACCACCATGCTCACTACACCAGCAACCGTGAGTGTGTGTGTGTGTGTGTGTGTGTGTGTGTGTGTGTGTGTGTGTGTGTGTGTGTGCGCGTGTGAGGGGGGAATTCACTCCTCTTAGAGAGCACACGGTCAAAGCAGAGACCGAGACCTGCGTGAAAACAGCAGCTAAAGACCACCACGGCCACAGCTGCCCGCTTTGTTCAGCACTGCACCGAGCCACACTGCCCTACCAACCCGCTGAACTCTACCTAGCAACAACAACCACACAGAGAGGCAGAAACAGATAGCCACGGAGAGAGAGAGAGCGAGCGAGAGGTGAGGAAGTGGTGTGTTGTTAGCACTTCATAATGTAAACAAGTAGTCTCACCGCCGGCCAACAGGGTGCATCCAGTTTAAAGGCCTCGGACAACAATGGCAACACAGTAAACAGTGCAGCGGAGGAAAGCTGTACAACTGAGAAAGTAAAGTAGCCACGAGGGTGAAAATGAAGAGCCAGAGTGAGAGAGAGAGAGACATAGAGAGCGAGGGTTAAACAAGAAGCTTGTTGATAGTAATGACTTACCGATTGTTTCCAAACTTTTCGCTTTGCTAATCTGGAGGCCCTATGATGCTCGAACAGAAGGCATTAGTGGTCCTGTCCACTGGCTCACCAGAAGAGAATCAAAAACAAAGAACAGACCCAGATCTACAGCAACAGAAAGTACCGAAACCAAGTTAAGGGACCAAACAAAAACAAAGAAAGCAAGGGAGAAGGGGTGAAACCGGGAGAGGGGAAAAAACAGGCGAAACGATCAGCGAAAAACGCACTTTGTTTGGTGTTTTTACCGTTTTGATTTATCGCACGCTATTAAAACTGCAAAAAAAAGGACAGAAGTAATCTTTGAGACAATAAAACCTAGGCTATGTGTTCGACTCGCTGCTTCCCTGCTTAACGACCAAATGACAAGTAACATCTGTTTGTAAGAGAGCCAGGATCCTCCGTCTTAAAAAGATTGGCTGGAGTTTTTTCTCGCTCTCTCTCTCTCTCTGAAGAGCTGCAACTCTTTCCCTCTCTCCGTTTCTCTCGCTTTAACTCACTCTGCTGAATAAAGCCAAACGGAAAGAGAGAGAAGAGTGTGTAAATTCAGCGCAGAGAAAGCGGAGTCCTGCCGTCACCCCTGAACCTCGCCCCTTCCTCTCCTCTCTCCCTTCCTTTCCTCCTCTCCTCTCTCTCGCTCTCTCTACCTTTCCTCGTCTCCTCTTCGCCCCGTCAGCGCCAGAGGGACAGATAGTCCAGGTACGGCAACTCACCTCGTCCTTCTGATCCCAAAAACGTCCAACTGCTCTGACACAAAGACGCACACACACACACACACACACACACACACACACACACACACACACACACACACACATCCACGGATACACACTTATGTCCCAAAGTCCTCACACAAACACACAGGCAGAGGTCGGCTCACTGCCTCGCACATACACACATATGTTATTCAGACACACTCACACACAAACACGCGTGCACACGCGCGCACACACGCACACACACAGACACACACACACACACACACACACACACACACACACACACACACACACACACACACACACACACACACTCACACGTGCACACTTGCGCACACGCGCACGCGCGCGCACACAGACACAAACACACACACACACGCACACACACTTACTTCTTGGAAGGATTCCCTGCACCAAAAACAAATACCAATCTTTAGTTAGCCTCAGCTGCGAATAGAAAAGACAGAGTCATTTGGGGACTAGGCTGTGGTTTGCCAAGCCAGAGATACAGACCATTTCTCCATGTGCCTGCCTTTCACAGCCTGGGTTAACTCCAGCTTTTTACCGTCTCAGAATACAGCCCCAAACATCTTCTGTCACCGATATCTTCTGATAATGGCCGCCGGTCGGTAATAGAACCGTGAGAATGCCCCAGAGATGCAAAGAACCTGTTATACTTGTTCATCGTGTCTATGTTTTTACAATCAAAAGCCTCCTATTAGCTAGCATCCCTATTCTTGGAGGGTGGGGGGGTGGGGGGGGGGGGGGCATTCAGCAAAAATAGCACATTTTTTTGCTCACAACGTATTGCCGTTACGACACAGTGTGTGCTTGTAGATCGGCTATTGTTGGTGAAAATATTTGGTGTAGAGTGGGAAAATAGTGGACCAAGTACAGAGCCGGCCCCAGTAGGTATTAGTTTGCTAAAGCTAGAGGGTTTAAGTGGTTAGTTCATGAACCATTTGACATACACATACTGTATACACACAGTGAGAAGCGACTGCAATGACAGTGCTGGGAACACTGGTATGTGTGAGTTGAATTATGGCAATGATTGATTTGATTTAGATTACTTCAATATGCGATGAAGCTGCCATTGTTCTTTGTTTGCATTGTCTGCTCTGGACTGTATTCAGGATTTTGACCCTGAGCAAAAAGTTTCTTTTCAGACAACTGGCTGATTGATACTGGCTGATTGATAGTAAGGTTCAAGTGAATCATTTAAATAAAAGGGAACACACACAGTGCATGTCATGGCTATTCTATAAAAATTCTATGGACTATCAATAAAAATAAACAAACTAACAAGTACGTCATTTTAAAATGTCTAATTATAAATAGCTAAATGCTGCCAATATCAAATCTCTATATTAATGCACAAATACGAACAAATAAATACAAGTGTAAAACCTAGGCTGAAGTGTTAATTAACAACATTATACAGCGTGAAGTATGGAGGCCAATTTGAAGTGAAACTGCCTGTCCTGCTGTGTGTGTGTGTGTGTGTGTGTGTGTGTGTGTGTGTGTGCGCACACATGTGTGCGTGACCTACTGACATCACAATGACCTCTAGTAAACAGCAAGCCAGTGCAAAGCTTCCTCCAGAGACAATCCGCAGACAGCGTGCGCACGCACACACACACACACGCGCACACAGACACACACACACACACGTCACATCTTCACATACACGCAAATCCTCAGTGCTGATTTATACATTTACAATTGGAACAAAATGGATCCATTTGGTTCCAGTTACACACAGTCAGGGTTAAATGAACACTGAGCATTATACTGTGCAGTGCTCTAATGAAAAGTGGGGCTGCTACTACTGCTACTGAAGTTTGCAAGATTTCAAACTAGCGTTGTTCTTTTGGCGTGGCGTGAGCAGGTTGTCTGCAGTGCCTCAAGGTGTCTATCATCACCCCTTCCCAAAATCTCTGTTTCTGCACCCTTCTCCCCCCCCCCCCTCTCTCTTTCTCTCTCTCACTCCCTCAGTCTGATATTCTGCTCACGCACAACTGCGGCAGCCCTCCACCAATCGCTGGCAATAATCCACACCTCAGACCCCCCAGATGCACCGACTGCTCCCCCACAATGCACTTCAGCTCTGAAACTTCCCCAGACACATTTTGGCCCCGTCTCTCTCTCTATCTCTCTTTCTACTCTCTCTCTCTCTCTCTCTCTCCCCACTTCAACCCCTTTTTCTCCCCCCCCCCCCCTTCTCTCTCTCTCTCTCTCTTTGTGTCTCCTCATCCTTGTGATCTCATTTGCTTTCCTTTCCTCTGTCATGCTTAATGTATGCTCCGTTGTACGGCCGTATCGCGCAGCGAAAATCGCAGCCACTCAAGCCTGCGGTAGCGGCGCGTTGTGAAGTTGTATATGGGTGTGTGGCACCGTCAGGGGACAAGGTATAGACCAGGCATCAGTCTCTCCCTCTCTCTCTTTTGTGTCTCCTCATCCTGTGATCTCATTCCCTCCATCAGTCTCTCCCAGGGACGTGCAGAGAATGTTAGAGAGGCAGGGGCTGACATTTCTGAAAGGGAATTTTGGTGGAAATATCGAACTGCAATGCATTGTGAGCTTGGAGGTCGGCTATTTTCGATGCACGATGCTACACTGAGCTATAAGCATAATCAAGTCAATACTGGAGATGTGGCGTAACGGCATGGATTTCTACACAGAGAGGGCAATTCTTTCAACATAAGATGCTGCATTCAAGTTCAGGAGAGTTTGGAAAAGGCATTTCTCTTGAATGCCGCCTTCAGGCATGGCATGGAAAGAGGGCATTTCACCATAGTAAAAACTGCAATCATGGTCTGGAGAGGGCACCTTTTACAGACGGATAAAAGGGAAGGGGCTCAAGCCCCCTTTGATGTCTATGTGTGCACCTGCCTGGTCTCTCCCTCTTTCTTCTACTCTAGCCCCTGCAGCCTGCACATCACACCAGAAGGTTCCAAAAACTACTAATAATACAATAATAACAGGACTGTTTTTTTCTGTTTTTTTTTTTTTGCACAAACAGCTCTTGGCAGTTTCGTGTTCTAGGCTGTGTCGATTTGACATAAATGATAGTTTCAAATTGTGATGGAGGTCCACCTATAAATAGATGGAGGAGGAGAAGAAGAAGGGTGCAGGACCAGACTGGCCCCTGTGAGATACAGCCTCATCAAACTTCATGATCTTGAGGGGAACAGCAAGGTCCTTAGCAGTCTCGTATTGCATGGCTTCATAATACGAGGCGATGCAATACTTACTGTTATATGTATTCTTTCACAGCAAACTGATGTGTGCGTGCGTGCATGCACATTTGTGTGTGTGTGAGACAGAAAGGGTTCTAATGGTCCTCTGTTGGCTCACACTGGCTGCGGTCCACATAAGGACCTTCAGCTGGCTGCTCCAGGCTGCAAAGTGTTCCTGTGTGTGTCCAGCTAGCAGGCTGACGACGACTGGGATAGACAGAGGACTGAATTCCAACCGGAGACAGACATGATTGGAGGCAGAGACGCACACTGGGAATGAGGCAACTTTTCTTTCCTCCTCGTTCAATTGCCCCGTTTATGGATCAGTTTTATGTAGTCCTCGACCACTCATTTGCGTCACTATTGAGGTCAGTGAGCTGATTTTATGGCATGGGTGTAAATCCCTGCTGCACTCTCCTACTTACAACGTGTGATTCCTTAATTTGTCCCTCTTGTGCCACTGTGCCAGACGGTGCCCTTCTACCTTTGTGCTCGGTCTACCTTCACTGCTCGTCTCTCCCTCCTCCAGCCCCTCTGACTGAGCCCGTGTCCCCGTTTGACACCGCCTGGCGGTGGAACCCGAGGATTAAACATGTCAAACGTTTTGGAGAGGAGGGGGAAAAAAGGCATGGATGAGAGGAAGGCTAAGTTCATTTTTTGCTTCCGTTCAGTCAGATCAATGGCGGTACATGATTAAAGGGCAGTGGGGCGTGGTGGGTTGTCATTTGTGTTGTCTAGCGATGCGGTCATGCCTGCACACTCACTACTACTCTATAAGCCAGGGCTGGTAGTGTTAGTAATGCACAATGCGCCGTTTATTAGCTAAGGAATTAACTGATTTCAAAAACATATCCATCAAGGTTTTGTCACAGACTATAGTGTCCATTGTGTTGTTTTAAAATCAAGAATAGCTGCGTGAAATTACCGCAGCTTTCAAATGTGAAAGCTGTTGCTCAGGATGTAGATGTCGAAGGTAATATCTAATAATAGCAACAGTCCTCTTTCTCAAGGCTACTTCATCTTCTGTGTGTGTGTGTGTGTGTGTGTGTGTGTGTGTGTGTGTGTGTGTGTGTGTGTGTGTGTGTGTGTGTGTGTGTGTGTGTGGTGTGTGTGTGTGTGTGTGTGTGTGTGTGTGTGTGTGTGTGTGTGTACATGTGTGTGTTGCGCGTGTGCGCACGCACACTTGTTCCCAACTTCCCGTTTCCTCTCATTGTGGATACTTGCTACATCTCCAACGTGTCTCTCTCATTCTAATGTACCAGTCTCTCCTATGAGGACGGACGCTGAGAGCACCATGACAACCTGGCTAGCTGCCATCTCATTATGCCGGCGGTTGATCCCCCCCCCCCCTCCAACACTACCCATCATGCATCTGTCAGACACTGTCTGAGTGCTGCTGTTGCTGCAGGGATGACGAGAGATGAACACAGATAGAGAATGCAGCGTTTGTTTGCCCTGCGTGGTGTTAGCAAAAATTGCTTTTCTCGCACCTTCATATATTTGTATTTACTTTTTTTTAAACTGTGCCAGCGTCCTGTACATTTTAAAAAGCATCATGTCTTGTTTTGGCTGATACATCTCTGGCTCACATAAATGTGTTGCTGCAACTATCGCTTATTTTCTTAGCGATTATTCTATTTATTACTTTTTTGATTAATCAAATAATTGAGAAGCGTGTTTTTTGGATTAAAAGAAAGATATAGTATATATCAACAAACATTCCAACAGATTTTTTTTATAAGCAACTAAACCAATTAGTCTCACTAACAAATTAAACCTGTTTTATACTTTGTCAGACAAGCTGGTCTAAGCTCACAATGCATGACGAATGCAACGTTTAGTGATAGATCTGCTATTTTCGGTATTTAGATTTTCTTTTTATAATCGAGTCTTCATAATCTATTGAATTGATTTGTTCAATTAATTGTTGCACCCCGACATAAATATGCCTTATAAACGGTTTGGCAGCAGTGACCGTGTTGACAAATGCACTGGAACACAGGAAGAACAATAACTATCAAAGCTGCATGGTACAGTACATTTTTACACAACAGGATATAAATACAAGACAGAAATTCAGAGAAGCAGCAGGTAGATTTGATCAGAGACCAAACAAGAGCCCGAGAGCGTGTGATGCAGGGAGACCGAGAAAGGATGAACTTCATGAAAGCTATAAAGACTTTGCCTAGCACTGACCTGGATGTTCATAATGAAACCCAGTCAACCAAGCTCCTCCTGTGGGAAATGAGGTCTCCTATTATGGTGTCTTGGTGGTATGTATGAGAGCGCACCACTTCAAAGAGATGAAACCAACGTGTGGTTCCACATGGGCTAGGGCTACTACTGTCAAAGTGCCCCTGAACAAGGTTCAAAATGCCACAAGATTGGATGTTGGGATAGGGGTGGGCGAAATGGAAAAATACAATATCACGATATTTTCCCAAGCCCTATCACGATACACAATCTTATCACGATTCTTTTTCATGTTGGTTTTTATGGTTATTGTTCCAAGTTATTTAACAGTACAACCACCTACTGTACAAGGTAACAAGAACTAAAAGAAAAAGGAGTAATGGACCATTTAGACCAGTGGTCCTCAAGAGTTAAGAGGAGACCATGACATTTTAAAGTTTGAGAACTACCGATTTTTACCAAAATGCAGGTTTAAATGAATTCTGCAATGAATCTCTGTATTAACAATTCAACAGGATTTATTTACAAGGCTCCCTCATTGTATCACGATCTATACAATATCTCTGAAATGGCATATTGTGGAGACATTGTATCGTCTCAACGATATTTAACACCATATCGCCCACCCCTATGTTGGGATGTACCTACCTCTTCTCAAAATTTGAATTAATTACTTTGCCACAATGTAACAGTGACAGTGAACTAGGGTAGCATAGATTGTCAAATAAGTCTCTCATTGTAACTTGTACATGTACATGCAAAAGTTGTGACAGGAAGCTGTCATCTGTTTCCGTAAATATATTTTAAATATCCTTACAATATATATATATTAATCTAATTTGGTTTGCAGGAGGACTTTTTATGTGACAACAACAGTGTCAAATGTATGTTGGAGGAGGCGGGAAACCGCTTTATTTTCTACAGTTTCAGCACTTACAATGCTAGACTGAAGTATTGGAAAATTATGTGAGCTAACATGTCTACCTAGAGACTACTCAAAGTGCAACAATGTCTTCTTTTTGGTGCAAGACACATAAATCAGGCTTTAAACAGCCTACAATAAAGATTTTTTTCCTCTTTTTATTACAAAAGATTTTTTTTTGGGACATCAAGTTGAAAACAGATCACATTTGTGCCACCGGGATTCTTAAATCATGGGGCTCATTGTAAATTGCACATTATTGAAGATTCAAGATAGTTTATTGATAGTAAACAACCCCAATTATGACCTCAATCCCTGTCAACTGCCTCTCTCATCTATCTCACTCAGATGTGTTTTAATCACAACAGCAGACAGAAACTACAGTGATTCAAGCCTGGCCAGGAAGCTTCTCCATACAGGATGCTATGGGGGCTCTCGGAACCATCGCTACAGTACATGAAACAATGGGGATGGACAAAGGGGAAAAAGGAGGAACACATGGACAACTACTTGTTTAGTAATGAACTTCATATGCTGTGAGGTTGTTTGGGAACGAAAGCAAAGACAGTGAACATCTGGATGAATGAAGAGAAGACGAGCACAGAGGAAGGGGTTTAGTTTTAGTATGCATTTAAATCGACTTTTTGTCTTTCTGTGTGTGTGTGTGGGGGGGGGGGGGAGAGAGAGAGAGAGAGAGAGAGAGAGAGCAGGGGTGTTGCACCAAATTCTGGGGGGTACAAGGATTCACTGTGGGACCCCCATGAATGTTCTTCATATTCACATTATTACGCAATATTTTGTGCTTTAACTATTGAACAAGAATTGACACAGTCAATATAAAATCTGCGTGCTCGTTTTAGTGTTAAAAAAAGTTTGAAAAAAAATGTTTTTGAAAAAAAAAAAAAAAGTTTGAAAAAAGAAATTAGAAAAAAAAAAGTTTAGGTCCAAAAATGTGTTAAAAAATCGACCTGATGGTGGCGCTATATGGGACAGATCCATGTCGATGAGATAAGTGTAGACATACTGTGTAGCGATTTGTGTGATTTTAGGGCAAAAACTGCAGGAGCAGTATTCAAAAATGTGTTTTAAAAAATTTGGCGGGGGTCCCTGGAGCTGCGGGGGTCCCTGGAAGGGTGGAGGTTGTGGATTGGCAGACAAGGATTGTGTGTGGAAAATTTCACATGGATAGGGGCAAAAAAGTGTGATGTGACGTGACAGACAGACTGACGGACAGACAGACAGACAGGCGGTGGAGGTTTTCATAGTAACTGCGACCTGACGGTCGCAATTATAATCATTAGTATTGTTTATTTTAATTATTATTATTAAGGAACTCTAGAAATCTCAGTTGGAACTGTTACCCCAGTGACCCGATGCTGGATAAGCGGTTGAAGATGGATGGATGGATGGATGGGTTATTTTAGTAAGCTACTTTATTTACCATTATTGTGTACTCCGCCACATGGGGAGCAATCTTCAATTCAATCTTCAATTCAAAGAAGCTTTATTGGAATGAGAACACAAACGTTTACACAGTGGTGGAAAAAGTACCTACATTTTTATAATTAAGTAAAAGTATCAATTCTGCAATGTAGAATCACTCTGTTACAAGTAAAAGTCCAGAATTACAAATGTACTTGAGTAAAAGTACAAAAGTATTGGTATCCAAATGTACTTAAAGTACCAAAAGTAAAAGTACAAAATGTTTGAAAATAGCAGATCTACAAGCTCACAACACGTCGCACCGCAATGCGTTGTGAGCTTGTAGATCGGCTATTTTCAAATAGCCGTGGTATAATTTGGGTCCCCATTTTTTTTTTTTTTTGCATTGTGAGCTTTTAGATCGGCTATTTATAAAATGTTTGCCTCTATCTTATATTATTTTACAATTAGGCTAATGCTTGGACATTTTTGATAGTATAGTTTTAGCTTATACTTTGGTGCAATAATGGTATTTTCTTTTCTTTTCTTGGGGTAATAAAAAGGTAATTTTCTCAAGTACTGTACTTATAAGTACAATTTAAGGTACTTTAACTTTACTGGAGTATTTCCAATTTTCATTACTTTTACTTCTACTCCACTACATCTCAGAGGCAAATATTGTACTTATTCCACTACAATTATTTGAAAACTTTACTAGTTACTTTGAAAAGTATAGCCTACATAACCACTTCAGCCATGGCTATTTTCAAAGGATATTATTTGGTAACATGTGATACAGAATAATTGTGCATAATGAGTACTTTTACTTTTAGTCCTAAGTGTAGCCTATACTTTTACTCAAGTACATTTTGAATTCCGGACTTTTACTTGCAGTATAGATACTTTTACTTAAGTAAAACATTTGAGTATACTTTTCTCACCACCGTAGCAGCTGCAGTGTAAAGACGTCACGTCTCTGCGCCTGTGGGGGAACACGTTCTGTGGGGGAACCCTTTTTGGTGTATCACCTGACACGCTGTGCCACTATGGTCAGAGAGCGGCCCGGTGCTACGCTAAAACTCAGGCACCCATTGAATTCGGTGACCATGTGCGGTCGCACAAAATGGATTCAAAACACACACTGTTAGTTCTATCGTCTGTTGAATAGTCTAATATAAGTCAATTTTCCAACGGCGAGTGAACGATTGCATTCCGTGTCCTTCATGGATTTTTTTCCCCCTGGCTGTCAATGTTTTTATTGTCCAACACGTGTATGATTCTCTCTGTATAATAAACATTTGGTTGCATAACACAAAGAATGATAGCCGATCTACACAGCTGCAGAGTCTTTCCTCTCTGGCTCCCGTTTAGAGATGGGACGTTCGAGAACGAATCGAGTCTTTTGAACGGCTCTTTGAAATGAACGATGGGATCCGGTTCGCAGTAAGGAGCCGTTCCTTTCTAAATGAACAGTTGTGGGGAAAAGTAGGCAATTCCTTTACATAAGTACAAATATCAATACTGCAATCAATGTGGAAATACTCTGCCACAGTAGAAGTTTGGATTGTTAACGTACTTTCCTTTACATAAGTACAAATATCAATACTGCAATCAATGTGGAAATACTCTGCTACAGTAGAAGTTTGGATTGTTAACGTACTTTTATATATATATATATATATATATATATAGGGGCTGTTAAGTATGACATCATTTTGTAGGCAGAGGAGAATTTCTGGCCCCAGTTTCCGTGAATCTTTTTACTATTTTTACTATTTACACATTTTTCTTCTCTTTGTTGTTGAAAGGAAAGTGTTAGAATGATACTTTAGTCGTTATTTTTTAGTCGTTGTTTTTTGAAATAGCGAGGGACAGAAAATGCTCTGGGGGCAGATTCTCCTCTGCCTACAAAATGATGTCACGGCTTAAAAGCCCCATATATATACTTTTTATTGCAATGATTTCAATTCATAATTCACATTTTATGTCCATAGTTGAACAGTTGTGGGGAAAAGTAGGCAATTCCTTTACATAAGTACAAATATCAATACTGCAATCAATGTGGAAATACTCTGCCACAGTAGAAGTTTGGATTGTTAACGTACTTTCCTTATAAGTACAAATATCAATACTGCAATCAATGTGGAAATACTCTGCTACAGTAGAAGTGTGGATTGTTAACGTACTTTTATATATATATATATATATATATATATATATATATATATATAGGGGCTGTTAAGTATGACATCATTTTGTAGGCAGAGGAGAATTTCTGGCCCCAGTTTCCATGAATCTTTTTACTATTTTTACTATTTACACATTTTTCTTCTCTTTGTTGTTGAAAGGAAAGTGTTAGAATGATACTTTAGTCGTTATTTTTTAGTCGTTGTTTTTTGAAATAGCGAGGGACAGAAAATGCTCTGGGGGCAGATTCTCCTCTGCCTACAAAATGATGTCACGGCTTAAAAGCCCCATATATATACTTTTTATTGCAATGATTTCAATTCATAATTCACATTTTATGTCCATAGTTGCAATAATTTTCTTTTCTTTTTATTTATTTTTTTTACATCTTTTTTAAACACCACCACCACAAACACCCACCACCTACATAACACAATTAAAAAAACATGAAATAAAATAAAAATAAAATAAAGAGGCTTTTTTTGGAAAATACAACATAAAATGGACCGCAACAAAAAGAAGAGGGGTTATGTGGGCACGTTATCCTTATTTATGAATGTTAATGTACTTGAGTAAATGTACAAAAGTATGGGTATCAAAATATAGTAGAAAGTACTCATTATGCAGAATGTCCTGTTTCACAGGTTTTCCCAATTAATAAAATGTAGAAAAATCATTTGAAAATAGCAGATCTACAAGCTTGTATTTTCAAATGGCAGGTATGTACCTATATATATGTCAGAAATAAATGTATACAGGGTTGTATAAGTTATTTGTTGTAATTATAATCAAAATCTACAAAGTAAGTAACTATAGTAACTAGAATGAGCCAGTCTTTTGAACGGCTCTTTGAAAGGAACGGATTCCAGAGATCCGGCTCACTTCAAAGAGCCATAAATCCCATCTCTACTCCCGTTGCCGTTTGTAACCCATAGTCTGGAGGAGCGAACTCGCCTGCGATTGGCTCTAATGCAGTTCTTTTCCCCCCTCCCCCCCCATTGTCTGGGGGGCCGCGACAGCCAATAGGCAAATAGGTCCCCTGTATGTCGTGCCAGAACAACAACGAAATGTAGAAATCTGTTACACAGATTTAAAAATAGCAGATTATAAAAAGCTCACTGCGAGCTTGTAGATCTGCTATTTTTGAAAAATCGTGAGAATTTGTGCAAGTGTTTGAATATTTCAAACCCTTCCAAATGTTCACTTAAAAAATACATATAAGATTTGCACACATTTTCACGAAAAATAGCACATCTACAATCTTGCAGCGACCTGTGAGCTTGTATATCTGCTATTTTTCAATAGCTAAAGTATAAAATAACGAAGGCCCCTCCACCTCGGGCCCTAGTAACTCAGTCCCACTTTTCCCCCCCTTGTGACGCCCCCGAGTGTGGACATTCTGTTGAGACTTTCAGATGAGCTAAACATGGCCGACCTCAAATGGCAGAAATAGTGAATAGTGAAACAGAACTGATGTCTGTCAGACAGCCTGAAACCCCACATTAGCAATTATGATTTCCTCAACTGTAGCATTTGTTGGAATCACGGGCTTGAGGCACAAAGCGGCTGCATTTGCATTTGATAGAGATGGAGAGAGGGAGGGGAGAAGGGCAGCAATCTGTGGTAATGTAAGACAGAATGTAGCGCTGCAACCAACCATTAGGCCTATATTCATAATCAATATTATTCAGTATTCATTATTCAGTCAAATCCTATTAACCACATTAATCCTGGAGTTCCTCATTTGTGCACATATTCAAAAATGTTCAAAATGTTTAAATGTTTTATTTTATTTTATTCTTGATTTATTTTATTTTACTATCGGGATGCATTGTGTTATAGGGTTTACGAATATAGATAGATGTTAAGATAATGGTGAAATAAGTTCATAGAGCACAAAATAAGGGCAAATGCTCATCACATGCTCAATTTGAAATATCTTAATATAATATACCCATACAGTCAAAAAAGCATGACATTTAATTTGATCACTGACTCAATAGTGCGGTTAATTCACTCAGTATGCATCGCTTTTCCCAACAGTCCACTGCAGCTCTGTAAAACAAACACAAAATACAAAAGCTGGCTTGCTTGAGGCCATGGAGTCTGTAGTCTTCATGGCAAAGTAGAGCTACTGGCTAGCATCGCGTTGTATGACACACATGTCAGTATTTTAGCTACAAGTACCACACTGGCTTTGAAGCACATGCCTATGGCGCTGAGCTGAGTTTTGGACTATGCATGTACATAGGTTGTGTAAGGACACACAGTAATTTATGCCACTGGATTCTGAGTGGAGACAGGCAGCCCAAGGTAGAAGCACGCCAGGAATTTTTGCAGCTTACAGCGCTGGCTCAGCACAGCCTCCAGATGTGAATAGAGAGTGAGAGACAGAAACAGAGAGACACAGAGACAGACAGACAGACAGACAGACAGACAGACAGACAGAGACAGAAACAGAGAGGGAGGAAGCTATACTACCAAAAATTGCAGAGGTTGGGGGAGAGAGGTGTCTGGGGGCGGTGATGTCTAGCGACTAGGAGTAACAGAGAAAGAGGAATGAAGTGGAATAGAGAGAAAGAGGGGAGGGGAGGGGAGGGGAGGGCAGAAGGCAGGAAACGTAACGCAAGAAAAAGAGGGCGAAGAGGAGGGGAACTGAAGTGAAGGAGGAGAAATGGAATAAAATAAAATAAAAACAAGACATTTTGGGATGTAAGAGGGAGGGATGAGAGGCAGCAGTAGGATGATGCAGAGAGGAGGAGAGTGCAGGTGAGGACAGACACACAGACATGTGCTACGGCTGCATGTCACATGGTTCAACTACATGACATTAAGCTAGGTGAGCTATTTTGGTCTCCATGTGCACAGTACGGGACATTTTACTTTGACGCTCTACTTTCACGCTTGATTTCTATACGCTTGATTTCCCTATCTAATTGAAGTTAACGCAAATGCATGGTACATAACACACATCCCAGTAAATAAAGTAGTATTTTAGGTGTGTTTTTCTTCCCTCCAGGATGGGCTGAAGCAAAAAAACAAAACAAAAACGAAATAAAAGCACAAATCGAGTCGCATCGGAAGACAAGCCTACCATAAAAATGGAAAGAGCCTCTAGAGCAGACACTTTTCTGCTTCATTATTTATTCAACAAATGCATTTCCATCAAGCTGCCATGGAATCATTTCTGAACTGTCAAAACTCTTTCCACCTCAAGTGAGCATGCCATGTACACACCTTTTTTCTGTTCTGATTAAGCACCTCTGACATATTATATAATAATGAATCATTGCACACACGCACACACACACACACACACACACACACACACACACACACACACACACACACACACACACACACACACACACACACACACACACACACACACACACACACACACACACACACACACTCTTCATCTTACCTTATCGGTGTCCTGAAATCCTGCAGTTACACCTGCAAAAAGGAACACGCTCTGGTTAGGGTGGAACATGTGCAATACACAAATATAATGATATTTACATTTTGACAATGTTTTTGACAATAATTTCAAAACATGCTATAACATATGCCAAAGTAATTTAGATTCAAAAGTGTATGATCTAAAACTGATTAACTTGACTTGAGTAATATTCTGTTACTTTTGTTGAATTCATGTTCAACTGAACTAAACTGAATTGTAATCAAATGTAATTGTATGCTACGATATTGACTGTAATAAAATGTAATTGTATGCTACGCTATTGACTGATACTTTTGGCCAAAAAAAAAAAAAAAATCCTTGAATTTTATCTATGTGACATCAATGTCAATTTCCCATCTGTAAGCTGTAAACAGGAGAATGCTTAACTACTAGGCTGTGGCCTATTTCATTAGGACAAGCTAGCTACACTATGAATCCCGTACAGTATAATAAGCAACGGCTGGTTCTTGTGCAGAAAGAGAGCACGTCTATAAGTGCTCCAAGTGTTCTGGGAACCAGTGTCCTTCTAAGCTCCTATGAAGCCTTTCATCTATTTTAAAGTAGGAGAGTATAAAAAGGACTTTGCTGACTCTGTAGCAAAAAAAAAAAGAGGGGTAAAAAAGAAAAACTGTTTGGAATGGAGGTCTGTACTCTTGTCTCTTTAAAGACAATGACCTGCCCAGCAGGGCAGCTTGGCTGGAGATGAGAGCACTGCTATTTTCTACGACCTCCCTCCTCATGTATTTGTGTATGTGTTTTAAAGAGACCTACAGCAGTGTGCTGGATTTCTGTGTGCCATGCTGAGGAAGCAAGAACAGGCACCCTGAGCACGGGCCCCCCAGTAGGCCCTCCCCCCCCAGTAGGGGGTTGGGGGGGGGGGGGGGGGGGCTAGTTGGTGTGCCGACAGGCAGGGGATCAGGGCTCTTACAGAGGGCTGAGGGGTCAACACCCGAGCCCCAAACAGATACATTCAGATGGGTAACATGTCTTTAACGCTCATGACAGGCTGCCCAACTGGCGCCTGGGCTGGCTGGCAGGGCGCCCAGCGTTCTTACACTGATCTGACCGTATAGCTTAGACTGGCTACAGTTAGAGAGACAGGGGGTGACACACAGACCACAGACTAATATCAGACACAGAGAGACAGTCTGACCAATAGATTGATGTACTATCTGACCGACTGACGTAAGAGCTAAAAAGCTAGCACTGTACTTACAGATATCAAACATCACTTACAGCAACCAGTCCGGCATCCGCAAACGTATTTTTTGTGGTTGCCAATCTACATTCTGCGAAAGCAACAATGTACAATAACTAGAATTTCGTGGGCTTCGCGCGCTCACATGCACACGCAAGCTGCTCCAAGCCATCATTTGGAAATGCGCACGCGTATGTGCGCATTTCCAAATCTACAAAAATAATTCGTCATTAATATCTATCTATCCATCCATCCATCCATCCATCCATCCATCCATCCACCTCGTAATGTTTGCGTGCCCGTTGGGCAGATCTTTATGCCCATACATGGTGTTCCATTAATATTCCATAATTCCATAATATTGATGACATCAGCTAGGGATCTTCATATATGGGCATAAAAGGCTATCATCCAGGTGATGATAGTCAGCTCCACATATGGAGATCCATGTGTTCAACTAACACATGTCAACTAACATGTCAACTAACACAATCAACTTTCTGTCTTAGCCATATATGGAGCGTGACAGGAGGTGTTACTGACTGACACACGGGAGCTGCAGGCTTTTAAAGTAAATGCGACCTATGGTCGCAATAAGGCATACAGAAGTGAGATTGAATATTAACAACTCACATATTTGCTGAGGGGAAGTTGAAGCAGTGGGTTTGTCAAGACATTGATGGGCATTCGCTCCCTCCCACAACAAAAAGGATTACGTGCCATAGCGAGTCCCGGAGTCCCGAACTCCTGCCATTGACAGCCAAAATCATTAGGCTACCAAACAGAACGACATAGTGCGCGAGAGAGGGGCTGTTTATTTGCGAGTTGCTGCTCACAGATAGAGGGAAAGTGTTTATATTGCGACAGGACATAATATTATAGGTAGGCTGCAAGATCTAATATTCTGACACTGCAACAAGCTGTGCACACAGGGTGCAGCGTCAGAACGAATGAGAGAGGGAGAGGGGGGAGAGCCAGAGAGAGACTCAACGTGCGTGTGTGTATATATATATATATATATATATATATATATATATATATATATATATATATATACGCTTTATTGCGGGAGGATGCACAATTTTGCCGGACGCTGGTTTCTCTCTCTCTCTCCGCACTTGCGTGTGTATGTTCAAAATGCACTGACAGCTTTTGGCTGTGTCTGTCCTCAAAACTGCCACCAAGTTGCAAACGAGCATATTTTTAAATAAAGCTTAGGGTATAAGTTGCTTATCTTACATAATGATAGAATAACCCCTCTACTCTAACAGATAATACTACCTCATTTCCATAGTCACATACCCTTATGCATGCATTTATAAACATTTGTTATTGCTACAGTACACACACCCGGAGGGCACTTTTTTCTAGTATATACTAGTAAGACGCCTCAGGGCGACAACGCCACATTGATGTGGACATCAGGGAAGTGGACACATCAGGGATCTCCATATATGGGCATGAAAGGGATTTGTTCCCCTGGCATCACAGGGATCTCCATATCTCCATATATGGGCATAAAAGGGATTTGTTCCCCCTGGCATTGCAGGGATCTCTCTAACAGGGCATCATTAATATTGATGACATCAGGGAACTCCATATATGGGCATGAAAGGGATTCTGTTAGTGTGACATCACAGAGAAGCCAGAGCGTGATCTCAGAGCGGCAAACCTATTCTGGTAGAGTGGTTCCCCTGACATCACAGTGACATCAGAGCATGATGTCAGAGCAGCAAACCCATAGACACGTGTACATGTCTATACGTCTACACGCGGACAAGCTTTCGAGAGACTGTCATACGGGTTGCTTAACAAGATGGACAAGTATGATCTGAAATGGGGTCATTCCGTTTTGGGACTAAGCTATACCTACTGTTAAATAATATGTTTAGTGACATACAGTCTGAGGGTTTGACTGCGGTGGTCCGCTGTGCTTCTGTGCGCTTGGATGTCTTGTTTCAATGTTTGTGTAGTTTGTTCTTTTTGTTTTATTTTAGTTTGTGTATTTGTTTGTGTGTGGTTGTTCATTGTTTCTATTTGAAAAAATGTATAAAGTACCAATCATAAAAAAAGTATTTGTAAAACCCATGTCACTCTGGATCTACCTTGGAACTCACTTCAATCAAATTCGTATAATCATACTAAATTCAACAAATGAATAATTCAGTAATCTCTAATTGTTTTGGCCAACATTTGTATATTTTGACAGATTTTTGGTAGACTGGTCAGATGGGGAATGGACCACAGCAATATACTGCCTGCAACGTCACAGCTGGTTTGAAAGCTGGAGTTTAATCTGATCATTCTTGTCACACATAATCAAGACAACAACCTGTCGGCACATCAAGAGAAAATAAATCCAACGCATTGCTATTTGAAAAAGGAAAAGCATAAATAAACTGTAAGCTAATAATCATCGCAAGGAAAGCGTTTGTATTTAGAGGAGCTCAGGGAAATAAATCTGTGTTTACATTACAGGGCACTTGGACTGCTGGAAGTTATTCACCAAATAAACAGCTGAAGTACAGGGGATTCAGTTGATAGGTCTGGTCAAGATTTTAGCGGATCTTTCCAAACCCTCTACTTTGACAGGCTGTTTAACAACTAACTAACTAATTAACTAACGGCAATACCTGCCAATTTGGCAAAGTGTGATGTGTCTTGCCTGTCACACTGGCAATTTATTGCCAGACTATCATGCAGCCAGCCAGGCAGGATATAGGGGCCAAATGGAACGAGTTCCTTTTGTTGTTCCTGTGGCTGTGAGTGGATCAGTATTGTGAGGCGCAGGGGCGTCACAAGGGGGGGAAAGTGGGACTGAGTTACTAGGGCCCAAGGTGGGGGGGCCTTAATTATTTAATACTTTAGCTATTGAAAAATAGTAGATATACAAGCTCGCAGCGCGGCACTAGATCTGCTATTTTTGAAAATGTGTGCAAATCTTTGAATATATGTGTTTTTTAAGCGAACATTTGTTACTCAAATTTTGCTTCTGGGGGGTCCCTGGAACTAAATATTTTGAGATGGGGGTCCGTGGCCAAATACATATCATTTTGGGGGTCCTTCACATGAAAAGGTTTGAGCACCACTGACATAGAAACATAGGTTTTTCAAAAAACCTTAGAGGGATTTGAAACATTCAAAGACTTTTCAAGATTTTTTCAAAAATATCAGATCTACAAGCTTGCAACACGGCACTCTGTGTCGCGCTGTGAGCTTGTATATCTGCTATTTTTCAATAGTTACAAAATGTGAGTGAATCCTTGCATTGTACCCAGGGCCCAGAATTTGGTGCGACACCCATGTGGTGAGGCGGGTGGGTCGCCCGCTCTGTGTGGTTGGTTGGACCGGTTCAAAAGTGGCCTCACGGGCCTGGGGGGCGTGGCCTGCCCCAGATGGCTGCCCTATACAGTCCAGAGACCTAATACATTTCTATTCCCCCGAAACACACAGAGAGCAGACGGAGACCGTTACACTGGCCAACACCTCTGAAAGGCCCGAGAGAGAGACAGAGGAGGGAGAAAGAGAGAGAAACAAGATAGAGAAGAGAGAGAAGAGAGCCGACAGAGAGAAGAGGAGGGAGAGAGAGAGAGAAAGAGAGAGAAATACAGAGGGAAAGTATGGTGGGGGGAGTCGCCTTTCCAGAATCTCTAATTACCAGAACTGTCAAAAGCTTTCTGTCAGGACTTTTTTCTCCCCATTTTTCTTTCTTTTCCTTCATTCTTTCGCTTTTTTCCCCTTTTACTCCATCCCATCCCCCACACCAACACACACAAATCCCAACCTGTACTAATAACCTCCAGAGATTACCTTATGAGAGCAGAGGAGAGAAAGGAAATAACATTAAACATGCAAATCACCAGTGTTAGCAGGGCCTGTATTTTTACTGTGCCTGCGTGTGTGTGTGTGTGTGTGTGTGTGTGTGCGTGCGTGCGTGCGTGCGTGCGTGCGTGCGTGCGCGCGCGCACGCAAGTGTGTGCGTGTGTGTGTGTGAGAGAGAAAGAGCGAGAGAGAATGCCGTTGCTGTGGATCAGAAACCTCAGATCTCATACAGTACAACAGTAACACACAAAAGTAGCAAAAATAGCTGATCTACAGTAAAAAGACCTTGTAGATCGTCTATTTGTGCTATTGTTCTCCTTTATATCGTGGTTGTCAGGTTGGAAACCTTACTGTATTGTCCAAAACCTTCCCTTTCATGTTATTGTAAAAAATGATTTAAACTAGTGAAAATAGCCGATCTACAAGCACACAACGGCTCACATCGCGAGGCGTTGTGTGATTGTAGATCTGCTATTTTCACTAGTTCTGTGCGACAGTCTTCCCTTTACGTACAAATTTGGAGATACAAGGTTTCTGCCCAACAGCGACGACATAAAACATTAAATGAAAGTGGTTACTTGTGTCTACGGGATTTTATAAATATTCATTCAAAGAAAAGTATGAACAAGATCTAAATAATAAGTAAATAAGAGCCATTGGAACACTTCTTTTTACATTTGCTGAAAAGTAACCGTTGTGGTTTCTGACCGACAGCAACGATTTGTGGATGAATTGTGCATTTACATGCTGTATCCTCTCTACATGCTGTCTCCTCTCTGTCGAGGTGTGTGATGACTTTCTTAAGACCAGGCTTTCATGTGCTGGTGAGGCAGCCTGGGCGTTGAGATATGTCAGCAGGAATATTCCACCTAATGGAGGCACTTCACAAATGAAGTTGTCAAGCTCTGACTTCAAACAGAATACACCATCGCAGTTAAAAGTGCATTTCTAGGACGAGAGCGTGTATCTTCTTCTCTTTTTGGGTAGGGGGGACGGTTCAGTATATACTGTGTGTGTGTGTGTGTGTGTGTGTGTGTGTGTGTGTGTGTGTGTGTGTGTGTGTGTGTGTGTGTGTGTGTGTGTGTGTGTGTGTGTGTGTGTGTGTGTGTGTGTGTGTGTAATGATTGTTTGAGGACAGAATGAGTCTCCCACATGGAGGCCAACTGTAGAGGTAGTCATAAATAGCGTTGTTATCGGTGTCGCTCACATCTTACATAAAGAGAGTGGGTAAGTGAGCTGCTAAAATAAGACGTGGGACACATGTTCCCATGATGACAAACTCTTTAAAAAAAAAAGCATATTGTAGGCAAAACCTTCTATGAATAAAACACAAATATTGTAATAGAATACACTGTGAGCATATTCATTATCTGCTGACACCAGTCACCAGATATGGTGTAGCCTTCTTTTTCGCACATAGGATTTGGAAAGGATATTATCCTTTATAAATATGACATTTAAAAAATATAAACTGTTCTTATAAATTAGAGATCTAGGCTGTTCTAGTGAATCTTATTACTATTATTTCTGAAAAAGAAGCCTATAATCAACATAGAATCTCTAAAATCTTGTCATATGTCACAACTGTACAGACTCATCAGCGCAGATTTAATTTCTCTCCTGTTCTGCACAAAAACTTCTGATCCCAATCTTCTCTTGTTATGAGATTCAAACAACCCATTTTTCACATTGACAGCTTCATTAAGGCGCCCTCAAAAAGTACTAAATATTTACGCACGTGTTTGTGCGTGTGCATGCGTGCTTGTGCATGCGTCTGTGAGTGGCACGTGTGTATATGTGAACGAGAGTGTGTGTATTTGTGATTTTCATCACAAAGTCTAGTCGTCTGTCTCACCAACATCTCCTTGTTCCTGTCGGCAAACAAAAACGATTTTTCTTTTTTCTCTTTCCATCTCCGCCCCCCTCATTCTTTCGTTTCTACAGCCATCGCCTCCATCTCCCATCTTGCTGTGCTTCATTACCTTTCATACTATGTTTCATTTCTCTACAGCTCTAGCCCCCCTCACTCCTTCCCACCCTCGTATCACTTCTCCTCTCTGATATTTTCCCTCTACTCCAGTCACTAGAGAGAAAAACCCCTCCTCATCTGCTGGTTGCCAGTCTGTCTCTACCCTCCAGTCCTTTCACTGCGCTGCCATTGGCTGCCTGGTGGTGCTGTGTGATCAGTATTGGCTGGCAGCGGCCGCTGTCTGGGCCTGTGACAGGTGAGGAAGTAGCTCTGCCACTTAATCAATGGCCTGCGGCAGGAGAGCCATGTGCCTACATACACAGCACAGCAGTCAGCGGCTGCCAGGGCCTCATGGAGCTAGGCATGGCTGGCAGAGGGCTCTGCCATGATGATGACATGACCTTCACAAGGTTGGACTGTTGTGCCCGACAAAGACCTCTGTGTGCCTTCTCCCATAGTGATGCTAGCATCATTATGATGTACGTTTTGTCAAAAGCTCATGTCTGTGGGGACATCCACAGGCATCCCAAATTGTATGATGTAAGTGCGTGCTTTACTGTATGCGCTGGCAAGTACACTGACTGTGTTTGAGTAGAGGTTGAATGAAGAGATTCGCGGAGTTTTGCTGTATTATGACAAAAAAGGACATGAACTTAACCATTTAAATGTACATTGTTGACAGGGGTGCCCCAGGGTACTATACTTGGTTCCATCCATTTTTCCCTCAACACCAAATCTATTCACTGAAAATAGCTGATCAAGAACATCACAATCATAGCCAATCAGAATGGAATGTGACAAATCTAACTGATACATCTTCATCACATGACAACAGAGTTTTGGACAATATTTGTAGGAGGTACCAAAACATTTGTTTTGAAACGATAAATGACGAAAATCTAGTCTGTGGTTATAGCACCACCATGCGGCCGATATGAACTATTTGGGATGGAGTTTGTTCCTTGGCCTAGTGGGAATATGCGTGTATAGATTCACACGGATCGATCCAACTATGCCGGACATTAGCTTCTCAGGCACGGATGAAAAAACGGACAAATGGACAGGAGCAAAAATATAGTCTCACAGACACATTAAAGCAATTAGTAACCAGACCCTCAAGGAAGTAGTTCAACAACTTCAGTCTCCAGATTATTGTGGAGACAGTAGAACAAGGTCAAGGAGGGCTTTTGTTTTGGCAGACAAGGTTGTTTGGAATGAAACCGCCTCCCAGGAAAGGGGTAAAATGTGGCCCTTGGCTGAGAGAGGTTAGAATAGTAATTTAGTATTACTTATAAGCAGTGTTGGGACTAACACGTCACTAAGTAAGGGCGTTATGTAGCGCAACTACTTTTCTCGGTAACTAATAACGTAACGTGGTCCTTTTCCCATTCAGTAACTCTGTTTTAGTCAGGAACATTCAAGTCTAAGTAGATTTAACCATTTATTGCATAAATGGAATACAGTTAATCTTGGCGTTAATGGGCTCCACGTTCAGAGATGTTCCCTGAATTTTGTGCATGCTTTTTGAGCATGCTAAGCAAAATCAGGGAACGCTAAGCAATAGGGATACAATTGCAGAACAATAGCAATACATTGACATGTTAGTAAAAAACACAGTATTTGAGCTTAACAACATTGACACGTAACTTAATTAGACAATCTCAAGTATTTGAGCTTAGCCAGACTGATCGTGCAAAGGTGGTGGCTGGGGTGGAGGAGGCAGCAGCTAGCAGCTAATGATTCCAAAGCTTCGGAAACCAAGCATAGGTAGAGAAAGCAAGCTGTATTTAAAGGAGCCTTCCCTACTGATTGAGAGCTTTGATTCGAGTATGGCAGTGACAGTCAAGTGACGTAATGACCAGCAGATATGACAATGAGGAATGAGAACAGAGCTGACTGACAGCTGACTACATCTGGGCGGGACGACTCCCATGTCCTGCATAAACTAACGCTGACGCTTCATTATAGTTACTTTAAATGGCTGCATTACATTCTATGATCAAAATGAACTGTTTCTCCTGCCGCGGAGCCCGTCTGTCACCAACTACACGTGATAACTCTCACAGTAACATGAACATGAAACTGACCGGCAGCTCTCACACTAACTAGACCCTTCAGAAAAACGCGGGCAAAAATCCTTGATTATGCGGGCTAAAATCCTTGATATAGGGGGCAAAAATGTTTGCCCCCTATATATGTTTTTATGTGAATCTATGCAGCAAAATTGCAGGAATTTGCTAAATTTGTGAATATGCGAAAGTTGCGAGAAAATGCGAAATATATATACAATTCAATGGTATCAGATGGATGTGGACCTCTGATGAGGATTTTCAGGAATAATAAGCTGTTCTCAAGGACCGCTTCAGAAAAATGGGCTATAGGGGAAAACAAAGGAACCTGATCCCAGACATACCTGTTGTATTCAACACTCACTGGCTGGAAGAGACATTGAGGAGGTTATGAAGACGGTATATTTTAGAAAACAGACCCTTCACTAAAAGGCTGTTTTAATAACCCTCCTCATCATTGTGTAAGACACCTAATCTTCGCAATATACTGTACTGTACTCGTGTACTTCACATTTCCTCAATCAAGTCCTACCTAATTACAGGAAGTGTCAACAATGCAACTTCACATTTAAAACAAACATTAAACCATCATCACCCATGTAAAGGTTTGATATTATGGCCATCATATTGTGTTAAATGAAAAATGTAATATACAGTATAGCCTATGCTGAAATGTCCTTTTGGCCTTGCATATAATATTGTTAAGACAATGAGTGCCCTTAAAACCAAGATCACTGAACACAGGAGAACAAACGGAGAGCATTCATAATCATGATGCAAGTAGTCCAGTAGTTGTCCACTAAAGATAAACATATCCTTTTCCAGAGAATTTGGCATCACGGCTGTTAAATGCCCGCAACATTGACACTCTACTCCAGAGGAGAGAACTATTTTGGATGTGTATACATTGGATACACACACACTAAGAGGTCTTAATGAGGATATGAGACCGTTGATTTGATTTGGACTATCAAATACAACCTAACTAAACACACACATAACTACTGCAACAGGTTGCTGGTCATCAGCAGGTCACAGCATGGTTTTCTAGGACAGGTCCCAGGTCTAATTAACCCCTGATTTTACAGTATATTCAGACAATATATAACCTATTGGAGTAACCTGCCAGGAGCAGTTGAGTGTAAAGGTAAATCACTTTGTTACTCATTTGGAAAAAGAAGTTACGTCAGGTTCTCTTTGACAATGGATGATACACGACCAGGTGCTGACAGAAAGCCACACATGCTAAGTTTAATAATTAATGAAAATGTTTCATTACTCAATCCATCACAGTTTCTTCATCGCAGACCATCATCGTTGCTTATACTATGTGCACGCCACGGCTATGAGCCAGAGCCCCAGCCTCATTGTAACGTTATAGTCACACACGTGCGACTGAAATAGTCATTTCATGTAAGTGAAGGGGTGGAGCTTCCAGTTGCGGAGTTTTAGATTCCAACCACCTGATTAGCTGCTCCTTAAATCAACTAAGCAACTAATCAGACAGACTTTTGACAGCTGGGCTTGATGTTCACTAAACCACCAGAGGATCTCAGTCTACAGCTAATAGAGCTACGAAGTTTGACGTCATTTACACATCCTACCTGGTTCCTGTTTTTCCCCCCATTCTGAATTCCCACAATTCTTATATGAGACGATTTTAAGATGACTCAATGTTATTCTCCATAAGTAAGTGAGTAATTACGGTACTTCCGTGAACCGGGGGATGAGCGAGTGACGGCATGACTTCGTTACTCTATAGCCCAAGACTAGGAGGTGCTGGTAAACATAAAGCTTTAACAACTTATTCTATCAGCTCAAAATCAAAGGACCATGCTGGTGGTCTATCGTGTTTAAGCCTATGACTACCACTCTTGACTTTACTGCCCGCGGTTTTCTAAAGCATACCATAGCAAGACTCCTAGAAACCAAGAACGGAACTCTGGTGCTTCTTTGGAAATTGCCACAAAATGCCACTGCACTAGCGGTACTTTACACTTTTAAATGAAGTTGTCAACTAGCTGAAGAAAGTAGTTGTGAGTGGGATAATATTTATAGTAATAATTACCAGAGCGCAACTATTCAGGATTCAATGAAAACTAGGAAAGTGTTCTCCTCGGAATACAGGTCTCCGCCAGGCTGTGTTGCCTACTGCAAACTTTGGAAGGCAGTATTGGAAGTGGAATGGGATCTAAAAAATCTGATTCATACATCTGGATCACATGACCCCTGACATAATGTGTACCAGATTCTGTGAGTTTTGGACACAATCTGTAGAAGTAGTAGCAAAAAGTGTGTTTTGAAGAAAACGCACAATGGCAGAAACTGTAATCTGCAGATCCTATAAGTTGCATCATGATGAAAGGAAGATGTTGATTGTACAGTACGACCTACGGTTCAAGAGTTATAGGCCAAAACATGAAGTGGGCTGTTGTAGCACCACCGTGAATATATTTGAAAATTCGGGATGGATGTTCTTCCTTGGCTTAGTGGGAATGAGTGTAGGCTATACGGTATGTGCGTTGGCTCTCGCCAACGTGCCTGGCAGTTTGGCTGACTGGTCAGCGCGCATACCTGGCAAATCGGGGTCCCGGGTTCGCCTCCCGGCCGTGACGCTACATTGGTGGCAGCGGTACAGAGGGGAAGTATTCATCCCCGGCGGCGGTGTAGACCTGTCCGGCTAGTAGTCGACGACTGTTCCCCCCCTGAGTTGCGTTTGATCCTGGCCGGCGCGCGTGGTCGCGCTTCCAGGTAGAGGGGACGACTGTAGGCTATACGGTATGTGCGTTGGCTCTCGCCAACGTGCCTGGCACTTTGGCTGACTGGTCAGCGCGCATACCTGGCAAATCGGGGTCCCGGGTTCGCCTCCCGGCCGTGACGCTACATGAGTGCAAAGTTCCACAGCAAACGGGCACTTCGTTCATTTGCAGACAATCTTAGCCAATCAGGATGGAATATGATGTAGGAGTAATATAATCTGTAGGAGTAATATAAAAAAAATGTTTTGCTCAAATCTGCCTCCTGGTGGTGCTATAACAGTTTTTCCGATGTGAAAAACTTGCCAGAGATTAGCTGCTCACAGACGTAATGACACATGGACACACACACGGACGGACAGGGGCAAAAACATAGTCTCGGGTCTCGGCCACGCCTTCGACCAATTAACTCTGGACCATGATAACATTATATGTACAACAAACAATACATTAATACAATACAATGATGCAATGGCATACTGGAATGATACCGTATTATAGCTGGGGCTGAGCAATTCGAAATGGAAGTTGAAAAAGTAGGAAACAGTGAAAAATGGAAAATAGCAGAAAGGGGTGGATCATCAGAACTGTCTAGATCAAAATGTTCATTAAACCTGTAAAGCTACCTTCTCTGCTCCCTGTATACCTACGAGTGTGTGGACACGCATAAATAAGACCGGGATAAATAATGCTAATAAACTCCCCCAACCCCCTCGACTGCTTGCCTGTGGCCAGAGGCAGCCTGTGTAATGAATGATGCCAAGGACACTGGTGCAGGTCACATTACAGCTTTTACACGCACACAAATGTTTACAACTAGAGTCCACGCCCGCTTCTTTACTAAAAAACTTTTTTTTTTTTTAAATAAAAGTTTTTTGAAAAAAAAAGTTAAAAAAATAAATAATTAAATTTAAAAAAAAAAAAGTTAAAAAAATAAAAATAAAAAAATAAAATAATAAATAAAATAATAAATAAAAATAAATGTTTTGGGGGGGGAACTATTTTGGCGGAACTATTGTGCCGCAGCGCACGTTTCCGGTCAGACATATTTGACCGCCGGACGCACTTCCGGTTAAGAACTTCGTGTGCCACGTGATCAGTCCTAGCCAATTGGACTGCTTTGGGTCGTCTGTATGTCGAATGCACCGTTCTGTCAGTTTCAAATTGTAGATAGAGATTAGATGTTGATAACCTAGGAGTACAGCACAAGGTGCTGTGCCCATGTCCAGCAGGGTGTTCTTTCCTAAGCGCAGCGTATGTTTTGAATTGTTTTCAAAGGGAGCGCCACATATTTACACTGCTGATAACACCAGCAGTGTCTATTCTGTACTAAGCATTCACATTCACATTTATTTATTGTTTTTATATTTTCAGTCTGGGTGTTTGGAAGCGCTTTTTGGGAGAGTGACCTGCATACAATTTAAATAAACGATTTGGTGGACACAGTACAACGCAACGGTCTAAATGGTTCTATTTTGAACTATTTCCCTTCCTATTTCCTATTTTTTTGTCTTTTTTGTGTTTATGTATTTGTGTTACCTTTTAGAATATTTACTCATACAGTATGTGTACAAGACGTAACAATAAAGACGACATTGATGTTGAACCTTGAAGGCATTTGTGTCTAAGAATTCAAGATGCTGTTTTGGTGTAGTAGGCCTAGTCGTATATTTTGAGTTAATACATTCATTTTGTAAATGCAGGTATAATTTCATTTTTATAAATTTTAGCTTGTCAAGGAATTCTGACGGAATGTATATGTTACAGTACGTTTGGGTAACTCAGTACGTTCATTGTAAGAGCGCTTGTTTTGTCGTTCACCACACACCAATCACCACCAGATGGCGACGACAGCCATTCACTAGTGAAGACGCTGACGTCACTCGTTTGCGACTCTCTTTCTTTATTTACTAGCCTAGCTCGGCAGTGTTTAGCCATTAGCTTACTATGAGCTAGGGAGCGCTCCATTGTAGTCCCTTGGACAGGGCGTTTATCGTGGGCTTGCCCAGGCCTTACGGCCTGGGCATAAATATAACGATTGCATTCACCACGGCTTCGTAACTCGGCCCGCTCTTCGCGGCCACTCGCGCCTGCGGCACTCGGGGGCGAAGAGCAGGACCAAGGTCCGCTGGCCTTCGCGCCACTTGCAATGTCGTGGACAATCGAGCGGCTCCGCCTGGAGGACGTTGTTGTGGCGACCGCTTGTTCCGCCCCGTGCCGCACGACGAGTGCTCCGTTTCTCGACCGTACTGTTTCTCTATCAAACCGTGACATATATAACAATAGCCTATATACATTTGAACATACTGTATAGTAGATTGACGATAGACAAGGCCTATATTTAGGCATACATAAAAGTGTTTTTCACCACCAATGCAGTTGTCAAACGTTACAAAACACTCAATCATAAACAGGCTTGTCCAAAATTGGAGCTCAATCTTTGTTGCTGTGCACAAACCAATTAGCTGACACTTCTTTCCATGGAAGTGCTTCACTGTTGTTTGAGTTTCCTTTCAAAGAAGGCACGGTATGAAAATCCACTTGCTCCAAGGCGACAGTGAACTTTATTTGAACTTTATGTTTTGTCAAACTTGTCTGAAAGTTGAGTTGGATTGATTTGAAAATCTTGCCAGAAATAATCCTTTGAGAACAGATAGATTTTTTTTTAAACACAATTCAAACGTCCATGACTTCTTAACTCATCCAGTGCCAAAACCGAAAAAGTTCGGTTTTTTAAAACGTATTAAGAAATGCCAAAACCGAATAAATTCGGTTTTTGAAAAAAAAAAAAAAACAATTTTTTTTGGACCCCATCAAATCTAGTGAACATGATTTCAATCGCGATTTTGCATGTTTAACCCCCATACAACCCCCATACAACTCAGGTAGCAGACCTCCAAGCTCACAACAGTGTAAAACATAATGGCTATTATCTCAAGAATGCCTGAACGGATTTCCAATCGGATTTTTTTGTTTGAAAGCTGTGAACAAACTGCACAAATCCACTCCAATGCAATCCAGGATTGCATTGGATTTTTTAGAGCTCATTCTTCTCTGTTTTTTTCCCATGCATGAGGTGTGCAAGGTTTAATCATGGCTAAGTTGACGAAAATAAGGCTTCTAAAATGCTTGGTAGCCAATAGCTAACTTCAAGCTAACTTCATCCTCTTCCTGTACATGCACAAAGGAAAGTGTTCAGGCAAGTCATGGCTGCAGGGCTTCTGCATATACCAGCATATCTCTATGGGATTTTCTCTGGCACCTGGGGCACCCTCTAGTGGTGAACGGGTGGCACTAAAAGAGTTAACAGCAACAGAAATAACAGCCGGAGAAGCAGAGAATTTAAGGTGGCTTTATGACCTAAAAGTTTGAAAATAAAAACCAAAAATCTGGTAATTATTGCCAAATCAAAAATGCTTTTGAAAATGGTCAATAGTATAGCAATGTTACTTATACTGCAAGTCATAGTCAGGGGTATACACTTTCCAGCGCACCAGTATAGGTTAGGGTTCAACACAAGATATTTATTATATATTCCTCACTGGCCCATAGGGAGACACAGTAGATGTTATAGATACACTATGAGCAGCCAGGATGGAAAGGCAGTGATTTGTGGCAACACCCATCATAGGTTTACATAGGGAGGTCTGAAACAGCCTACAGGTTTATTCTTTATTCTAAAGAATAAATAATATATTCTATATTTTTAGAATAAAGAATAAACAAAACAAAACAAAAATCTTTACTCGGTATATACCTGTACACATGGTTACACATGAAGTAACCATAAAGAACCTTGAAACTTGAGAAAGGAAATCTCATGAGTGGAATAAGTGATGACTACAGTGAAAACTACAGTAGCAAGGCAGAAATGGTTATTCATACAGTATTTAGCTAAGGTTATTGGTCACAAAATAAAATCTATTGGTTGCTGATATAATGAACTGCTAAGGGGTAGACATTCCTTTAGCATATGAGTGATGGGACAATTCAGTTTTCTAATTGGTGAGAGGGCCGTTTCAAGGGGAAAAAAGCCTCATCTAGTGAGATCACAGCTGTCTTAATCAGCACCTGAAGGGAAGGTCTGCAACCATGCATGGTTAATTTGAGGTTTTTCTTTTTTTAATTTGTTTGGGCGGGATCCAAGCATTACTTAAAAGAGTGTGTACTGTGTACACAATTGCTTGATTAATGATTAATATTTACAACTTGCATATCGTCGTTGTCGGATGGAAACCTTATATGTCCAAGACCGTTCGTTTTGTATAAAATGAACTAAACTAGTGAAAATAGCTGATCTACAAGCACACAACGCCTCGCACCGCGAGGCGTTGTGTGCTTGTAGATCGGCTATTTTCACTACTTTTGTGCGACAGCCTTGTATGATGAAGCAGGGCTTTACTTGGTGAAAAAACTTACAAACCTGAAACTTGGAGATACAAGGTTTCTGCCCGACAATGACGATATGAGAATGTAGAAGGTTTTATGAGCAGCACCGCTGAACGACGGCCCTAGTTTCTATGTACATGCTCATCCTAAAGTCCTTGCCCCCAACTCAACCCCATGTCGCAACTCCTCTGTCTATTAATGGTCCCGAATGTCTTATAATACCGTTATGTCTGTAGCAGCTGCAGTGCGGATAAATACAGAACACCAAAGACCCTCAACTCTGTCAGGGCTACAGAATATAGACCCCCCCCCGCCCCCCACACACACACACATCACCACCACCACGCACCCGCACCCCTCTTTGATGTGCACTCATTTTATTTCCTCTCATGGATTCCAGCGACAAGCATTGAAGTGTGTCGAGTGCCTGTTTTCACACACAGTGCAGCGACTAAAGCGTAAATGTATGATAACAGCGTTATAATACATTTCCCACTGAATGGCACACATAGGTTGCCAGGTTGGGGTTAAGGACTGTGTTACAGGACTGTGGTGAAAGCATAAAGATCAAACTGGTGCTGTGCTGCCATCGATAGCAGGACTGTGTGAACCACACCATCACATCTCCAGAGGATTCTGAAGTGGCTTATACTGTAGTGTAGGTAATCTAGGTATAGATCAATACACAAAATCAACATTTGTATACTGTATTTTATACTGTATAGTGTATTGTATTTGTATACTGCATGCGCGTGTGTGTGTGTGTGTGTGTGTGTGTGTGTGTGTGTGTGTGTGTGTGTGTGTGTGTGTGTGTGTGTGTGTGTGTGTGTGTGTGTGTGTGTGTGTGTGTGTGCCATGGGACATTGGGCAGCTGCTTGCTGCTGGGTCAGACAGTCAGCTGTATTTATAGGGTGATGACCAGAGAACACTAGCAGCTGCTTAGCAGAGAGAGAGAGAGAGAGAGAGAGAGAGAGAGAGAGAGAGAGAGAGATGAAGACTCGTCCTGACCTTGTCATTGGTCAGTCTTTCAGTTACACTACGGTGCGTTTGCTCAAATGACGCTGCATGCCAGTCAGGGGGCTCGCACCAAATTCTGGGCCCTGGGTACAAGGATTCACTGTGGCCCCCCATGAATGTTCTTCATAGGGGGAGGGGGTTTAACCCGTTTAACCCGACTGGGAACGCATTATTTTGTGCTTTAACAATTGAAAAATAGCAGATCTACAAGCTCACAGCGCGGCACCGACCGAGTGCCGCGCTGCAAGCTTGTAGATCTGCTATTTTTGAAAAATCGTGACAATCTGTGCAAGTCTTTGAATATTTCAAATCCTTCTAAGGTTTGTGTCAGTGGTGCTCAAACCGTTTCATGTAAAGGACCCCCAAAATGATATGTATTTGGCCACAGACCTCCTTTTCAAAATATTTAGTTCCAGGGACCCCCCAGAAGTAAAATTTGAGTTAAAAATGTTCGCTTAAAAATACATACGTATATTCAAAGATTTGCACACATTTTCACGACTTTTCAAAAATAGGAGATCTACAAGATCAAGCTCGCAGAGCGGCACTCGTTGCAGTGCCGTGAGCTTGTATATGTGCTATTTTTCAATTGCTAAAGTATAAAATAATTAAGGCCCCTCCACATTGGGCCCATGTAACTCAGTCCCACTTTCCCCCCCTTATGACGCCCCTGATGCCAGTTTCACTCAACATTTGAGGCGGCCTTCCCTAATATCTCCTTTTGACCCCTGGAATCACCATGACAACAGGGGTGTGAATCACACCGTGTGATACGGTGACATTTCTGTGTTATCATTTACGTTTGCCATTGCCACATCCTCGCAGTCATTCTTCTTTGTCAGGTGTTTTCTGCTAGCCAGATAGACAGAGACTAATTTTGTTAATGTAAAAAAAAAAATATATATATATATATATATAGATACACGAGTGGTAAAGCATGTGCTATTCTAGGCTGCCATAACAACTGGAACATGAGTGGAGAAGATTTAAACTTTGACCTCTCCCCGATGAACTGTTTCACTACGTTTGTGTTGTAATTGGATGAATGACGTATTTTAAAAAAAAAATCTCAAAAAGATAAAAAAAAATAGCTGAGCTACAAGCTCACAACGCATCGCATCACAAAGCAGTGCATTGTGAGCTTGTACTGTTAGATCTGTTATTTATGAAGATTCTGTTTTTTTTTTATCTTTTGAAAATATTCGCCTGTATTGACATGCCTCAACAGGGACGCCAGGTTGAAAGTGCTTAAGGAAAAGAGAGTGGTACCATGTCAGGTGAGGTCTGGGGACATCTCTCTGGCTACTTCCTCTATGTGTACCAGTGGGACGGTCTTCACTCCTGTGAAGAGGTAGGGATTGAGGCAGGTTAGATTCCAAACATCATAAAAAAAACTTGGTGAGGTTGGTGCCAGTATTATACTATAAACATTGACCAGCTCAGTGGCCTTGTGGTTAGAGTGTCCGGCCCTGAGACTGGAAGGTCAGGGTTCGATCATACCGGGTCTCTATAAATGGGACCCAGTCAAGGGTTGGATTTGGGGTAAATCCCTGCTACTAGTGTCATGTATACTTGTACTTGTACATCACGCAGCCTCACGCTACAGAAACAGGAGATGGGCTCCTGCCCTATGGGCCTCATGGTTTGGCAAGGCTTACTTACTACAGTAGGCTATATAAACATTGAAAAGTAGCAACAAAGAAAACAACAAAGTATTACAAAATATATAACCAAGATAGATTAGATTAGGATGGATATATGGATGGACGGACAGACAGACAGACAGACGGACGGATAGATATGGTCCGGATGAAAAAGGAGGAAGCCAAGAATATAGATCCCTGAGGGATCCCGGTGGGTCAACTAAGTATCATAGTATCAAGGTGTTTGCTGTTCAAACTTAATACTCAATACTCTTAATTATGCTACAAGATCTACATACACCATCTTTTTCACTCACTCTCACAGACCACGGTATGTCTCTGGTGGGGTGTGGCTTGTATCCTAGCAACATGAGAGCATTCAGATGAAACCGTCTGGTGAAACGCAAGAGACAACTCTGGTGAAAGTGACCAAATGTTCACAGTCAAACATAAATATATGAATGACTGACAGCTCCTCTCAATACTCCCAGATGGGCTGGGGGTGACAGGTACATAGCGTCACTGTCGGGCAGAAATCTCGTATCTCCAAGTTTCAAATTTGTGAGTTTTTTCATAAAGTGAAAACAACAGATCTACAAGCACACAACGCCTCGCAGTGCGAGGCGTTGTGTGCTTGTAGATCGGCTGTTTTCAAATGTTGAGTGAAACTGGCATCAGGGGCGTCATAAGGGGGGGAAAGTGGGACTGAGTTACATGGGCCCAATGTGGAGGGGCCTTAATTATTTTATACTTTAGCAATTGAAAAATAGCACATAATAAAGCTCACGGCACTGCAACGAGTGCCGCTCTGCGAGCTTGATCTTGTAGATCTCCTATTTTTGAAAAGTCGTGAAAATGTGTGCAAATCTTTGAATATAGATATTCTAGAATACTAACTGGATTCAATTCATTACGTTTAAGGCCAGGTGTGATCTCCAGTATGGAGTGCGTGTGTGCATATGTGTTATTATATAATTATTCATGTTGTGATTATGGTGGAAATGCTAATTGGTTTCCAACAACGGGCTGCTGACACTATGGAGAACATTGTCACGTCTAATGAGCATGGTGGCTGGTTCTGTGTAGCTGAGACAATGAGTAGCAATGAGCTGTAATGTAGTGACTGACTGTAGTGCACAAAACAAAACCAGAGGAATTATGTTCATTCTTAATTGACATGTGCATTATGTTTAATAAGGAAAAGCCATTGGTTTGAACTTTCAGATATCAGATATCCTTATCCTCTATAAAAATATACAAAATCTGTCTGTCTGTCGATTATATTTTGCCCAGTCTCCCTTAAATTACTTTCTGAAATAATTATTTGAAGATTTATTCAAGTATATACATTTTAATGTCACATTATTTCTGTTCTTTTCCATGTTTTTCCAAGTCCTTTTTCATTATGTAATCAAGGCAAGCATAAATGCATAAAAACAAGACTTTCCAGGTATTACAGTATATCTCATGATACTTCAGGTTGGCATCAAAGCTGTATTGAACGAGACCCAGAACAAGCGAGAGAGAGGGGGGGGGGGGGGGGCTGAAACAGATAAGGACCACAACACGCTGAGTGTATGTATGTGTGTGTGTGACAGTGTGTGCGTGTGCGTGTGTGTGTATGTGTGTGTGTGTGTGTGTGTGTGTGTGTGTGTGTGTGTGTGTGTGTGTGTGTGTGTGTGTGTGTGTGTGTGTGTGTGTGTGTGACAGTGTGTGTGTGTGTGTGTGTGCGCACGCACGCGCGTGTGCGCGCGTGTCTGTAGTGATGGCTGCGCCGCAGTCAATTTGAGAGAGAATGTCCTGGAATAACCTCCACTCTCAAATTCCCTTCCCCTCTCTGAATGTCTCCATGTCGCCCCTTCTCTGCAGGTTAGTACAACCTAAATGTCGCCATTTACATTTTCAGTCATTTATCTGATGCTCTCATCTGGAGTGACCTACAGCAAATTGACTGCTTCAAACCGCACATTGAATTACAACCACGTACCTCTGGTCTCTCTACACCTTCATTTTCCTTTCTTTGCAGCACAAATGTCCCCCCTCTCTCACACAGTCAAGTCATTTTGACAAAGGAAAGAGTCCTTCCCTTTATCAAAATATCCTAACCAAGGAGCGAAGGAACCAAAATGTCCTTTTTCAATGCAAGTGAAAAAGGACAGTGTGTGGGTGGGTTTTATTTTCTTCTTCCTTTCAAACCTTTCCCCCTATGCACCTGCCACCCACTCGTTAGGTGTACAGAAGATTTTTGTTACCCCTCCCGTTTCCTGCCTTTCGCCCCCTTTTTGTTCCCCCGGTTTCTC
This sequence comes from Nannobrachium achirus, assembly GCF_963921795.1. Taxonomy (NCBI): domain Eukaryota; kingdom Metazoa; phylum Chordata; class Actinopteri; order Myctophiformes; family Myctophidae; genus Nannobrachium; species Nannobrachium achirus. The sequence continues at coordinate 36,475,426 of NC_137817.1, forward strand.
CGCTCGCTCTCATTTGGCTCATCCACGTAGGTGTGTATCCCTGCCTATACTTAGCATCCCTCAGACCAAAGTGCTACCGCAGTAACCTACATATATATAGCAGTATCCTTGGCTAAATTCAATTGAGAAGGGCTCAAGTGGCGCGAAGCACATTAGCGCATAGCAAATTGTTCACTCCCTGTGGTAAACTGCTCATTACAGTCCTTTACTGCTTTTAATAACAGCATATCCCCCAGACATATTTAGTTCTACTATGTATTTATTCCCCATGCACTCCTCTCACCCCCTCTCCTCTTATCATCACCCCTTCTACTCACTCAATCACTCCCTCTTCATTTTCTGTCTCTACCCCTCCCCTCTCTTTGCCTCAACCATCAACCATCTCTCTCCCTCTCTCTCTCTCTCTCCCTCTCTCTCTCTCTGTCTGAGTGATGGAGGGTGGGGTAATCTGCACCGGTTGCCATGGCACCAGACAGCCCTTGCTTGGCGAAGGCACGTAGCTTCCTCTCTGCTCTATTTCCCCTGAGCCTGCTGCTCAGGAGTCTATGTGTGTGTGTGTGTGTGTGTGTGTGTGAGTGTGTAATATAGGTAATCTAAGATAGCATGTCATATAACACATAAAGCATGCAAAGGTAAATGGTAGTAATATACAATATGGCCAATTCATTCTCTACCATCACAGGGAATATAGTATTTTAATCCGCAGCTCCTTTGAATCTCACTGCATCATGCGTTAAAGCTCGACACACACACCCTACATCTTCAGACAACAGAAGACATTCTGCGTCAAGGAGAATGACTGGGCTTCTACACATCAGAGAGACTTGACCTCCTGGAGCCCGAGGGCAATACAGAAGTCATGGACATGTGTCCAGCACAAGGCTGTGCCCTTCAGCTATGTGAAATGGAGTGAAGGGTGTAAAAGTATGAGGAAGGTTATATACACCGGACGGGACGCGATGCCATGATGGGACAGGAGTACCCGACAGGGTACCAGGGCAGCAGGAGGTGAGCAGTGTGCTGATGATGCATGCCAACTTGGGGTTTTTCAAAGTGACGGAATATGCAGATGATCTCTTCCCCCGAGGTTGTGTCATAAAATCTAATGAAAAACATTGAAATGAGGGCTATTTTTCAGCTCCCCGCAGGAGTGAATGTATTTTCTAGTCTCATTAGTTTAGTTAATGATCGTTTTTTCATAAAAAAGGAAAAAAAGAAAACAATAATTATTGATGTTAAATTTGTACATTAGTGCAGATCTTTTTGTTGTATTAACCACCTATTTCATACAAAACAAATGATTTGTGAGCTTGGCAATTTTCACTATTCATTATTGTTATTTGTTTCATTATCATTTTAGAAATGTTTGAGATTTTTTTTTTTTATAAATAACCCCAAATCAGTCCAGTAAATGGGTTAGTTAACATGGTAATGTGTCCTTGAACTTGTATTAAAATGACACCGAGATGTATTCAAACGTAGCTGTGTTCACCTGTGATGAACACAGCATCACACAGGTAATCAGGTTGTACTTCCCCTTGCTAACACTTGTTTCTCAGCTCAAGTGCATTGCATCTGTGGTGTGAACCAATGTGATGGCTCTGCAGCAGACAGTCCTCTAACAGTTCTCTGAATCCCATTAAAAGTTTCCACACCAGTGTCTCTCCCCATCCATCCATCCCGAGGCTCCAGCGCAGCTGAATAATTTAACAGTCTATATTTCCAACCATCTGTTTCCCTCTCTGTCATTCTCTCTCTGTCTTTGGACATTTTCCCTACCTTCATCAGTAGACTTCCCAAGTTAGAAATCTTTTACGTTTCTCATGTATGCTTGTGATCATTGCTCCATATTTACTGATGTTATTACTGCCAGTTCATAGCAGCTTGTCGGTGGGATGCAGAGATTTGTCGTCAGTGTTAATTTGATCTAACTGAATATTAAACACTAGACTGGTGTTTGTACAAGTCAGAGTCATTGAACTCTTCTGTTAGCCATATTAAATGGGGAAGTTGCATTACTCATTCCTTGCCTCCCTTTTGTTTCTGGCTAGTGTCGATGCTTGCTGCTGCTTTGAAACTGCTGCTCGCCCTCCACCACCCCAGCTACCACCTGTCGTTTTAGATCTACCTATTTATGTTAGTAGGTAGATGTTATGTGCTTTCTCAGAGTACCTAAAAGCAGATACAATTCATCGCCATTCTCATTTTATATTCAATACATTATTTAATCCATTCATGAGTTGTCTTGACAGAAGTATAAATGAATTGAATTGATGCTCCAACATCACTGAGACAAATTCCATATACGATGTGCAAACATACCTGACAAATGTCATTGTCTATTTGGAGCTGTGGTTCAGTCATAGAGTTGAGGCTCGGGGCTGGGCTACCAACTTAACCACATGAACCGAGCATCCCGAGTCTGGGGCGCTATTTTTTGAGTAAATAGCAGATCTACAAGTTCACAACAAGCTCTACAATCTCCTCACTGGTCTCCCGGCATGTGCACTTAAACCTCTCCAACTGATCCAAAACGCCGCGGCACGACTGGTCTTCAACCAGCCTAAGTTCTCACATGTCTCTCCCCTTCTCCGCAGCCTCCACTGGCTCCCGGTTGCGGCCCGCACTGAATACAAAACACTGATGCTGACCTTCAAAGCAGCCAAAGGTATGGCTCCTCCATACCTCCAAGACCTGATCAACGCCTACACCCCCACCCGTTCACTTAGATCAGCCAACACAGGGAGGCTGACAGAACCCTCGCTAAAAACTCCAGGGCAAAAATCCACTCGTCCGAGACAGTTTGCCCTCCTGGCCCCCAAGTTGTGGAATAAACTCCCTGTCGCACTTAGAACAACGGACTCACTCGCTAGCTTTCGCCGTGGACTGAAGACCCACCTCTTCAGACTCCACCTAAACCCTTAGCACTACAGAAAATCAATGACCATACATGAAGATAGTTAGCATTTGTTTTTAGTTTTTTTTTTTTGAACTTTGATTTTATTGTGTTTTTTTCTAGATAGATATCCATTTGCACTTGTTATATTGCTGTTGATGTACTGACATATTATCTTGTGATGTTTTGTATCTGCTTATTGTAAGTCGCTTTGGATTAAAAGCGTCTGCTAAATGCCTAAACTGAAACTGAAACTACAAGATCTACAAGCTCAATGCATTGTGTTGCAAGGTGTTTTGCGCTTGTACATCGTCTATGTTCTGATTTGGAGGGGGAAAAGTAGCGGACTAAGAGTCCCTTGGGACTCGGGTTTAAGTGGTTATAAGCCCTATTTTATACTTTGTCGTATGATGGTGTTGAACGTTGAAAAAATATGCAATATAGGATATACAAGCTCTCAGCGCATTGACGCATCGTGAGCTTGTAGATCAGCTATTTTAGATTTTTCGTTGTTGAAAGATTTCACTGATGATACTGTATTTCCAAAATAGGGACGCCAGGGTTAACTCATTAGGGTGTTCTATGATGAAGTGAGTGTGATTGGTTAACTTGAGAATAGAAGCAGGGAGCTGAGACCGACCAATGGTAGGCCAGGTCTTGTCTGTGTATGTCTGTACCAAGCATTTCCATAACAAGCATGTCTGTGCGACGCTCATTTGTTTGTGCGGCGGTGTTTGCTTGCCAACAAGAACTGATTTTCAAGCTAACCACATATCACAATAACTATAGTTTAGGCTTTAAAATGAATGGCAACAAATCAAGTTCTCAAAAATATACAGATAAAAGTTTAGATAAATTATATACAATATAGAGGCTATGCATATACTGTAAGTAAATTAATTTACTGCACTTGTCCATGTTATGTACATAATATAATTATACATTACCTCATGAGGTAATAGTAGTAAAACAGGAGAAAATTATAATAGAAGCAGTGTTTTGGTAGTTTAGGCACTGTGTGTGTGTGTGTGTGTGTGTGTGTGTGTGTGTGTGTGTGTGTGTGTGTGTGTGTGTGTGTGTGTGTGTGTGTGTGTGCGTGCGTGCGCGTGTGCGTGTGCGTGCTGTGCATGTTATTAACGCTGGAAAATGTGATGTGCAATGTAGACTGGGATAAAACACACTAGCATTAGAGGTTTGTATTTCAAATATACCCAAGTTACAAGCATTAAATAATCAGCAGGACTAGTCAAGAGCCAACATCACCAAGCCCAGACAGTATTCCTGTGATCTCACAATAACGACATAACGGGAAAATGGGCCGAATGGTTGAAGACATTCAAAGTGTGTGTGCCTGTGTGTGTGTGTGTGTGTGTGTGTGTGTGTGTGTGTGTGTGTGTGTGTGTGTGTGTGTGTGTGTGTGTGTGTGTGTGTGTGTGTGTGTGTGTGCGCGCGCGCGCAAGGGGGGGGGGGGGGGGGGTTTAAGGACGCAGGAATATCATACTCATAATATTTTTTAATTACTGTACATCTACATTATCGACACTGAAAGTATTTTGTTAAAAGGCCCAAGTACTACATTATCATTGCTATTGTGTTTGTCTAGAAACAGGGGTCTTTGATAAACAGAAAATACATTTTCAAGTGGGTTGCCAATTTCAGCCAATTAAGGAGAGAATACCAATTCATCAGCTTCAATTTGAAAGTGTTCCAGTTCCAGTTTTGTCTGCTCGTTTCTTTGTGTCTTGAATTCCAATTTCACTTGTTTAATCTGTATCCTGTTTGAGTTCTCTCTCCCAGATTGGAGAAAACTGGTATCCTAACCTGGAAATATAGGCATGTTTTCACTACAGTTCCGGAATTTTTCCTGCAAAATAATTAGCATAATCATTTTCAACTTGCCGGGAGTTTTGTTTTTTGGGTGTTTTCACATGAGCAAAAATGCTGGCATCGCCATAAAATACATCGTTTTCACTACTAAACCGTCACGGAATGAAAATCCGTGTTGCCAGACTTTGCGAGAGAAATAAGCAACCAGGTGTACGAAAATAAGCCCCAAAAAGTGATATTATCTAGGCCACAAAAGCAATTTAAAACTATAAGCATCGCCACATCAGCTACTTGACAATTACCGATCTAAAAGATCACAACAAATAAAAAGCAGCCAGAAACGATCAATACATACAAGCAACTTTACGGAAATCAAGACCATAGTCGCTTATAATTAGCAAACATGGCAACCAGTGCTTACCACACCGTCTGCGTCTGGACGCTTGATCGCTTGCTAAAGCAGCAGCGAGTCACGTCTGTTCGTCTCTCCTTTTCTCTCTCACCAATGGATTTAACAAGTTACGCT
>NC_137817.1:36485674-36515674 GCF_963921795.1 Nannobrachium achirus
GGAGCGCGTGCGTGTGTGCCATTTCTTCTGAAGCAGAGGAGCATATTGGAGTAACCTGAATCCCTATAGCTATTTAAATCAACCTTAAAGCGCGGTTAGAAGGAGTTGTGTTTGTCGTCTAAATCTAGGGATTAATGCTTTCGGCTTTGGCAGTTTGCAAACTCAGTGATTTATGCCAAGTGAATAATTTATGTGATTGAACTTGGAAGGGGAGGATGGGGATTTATTTAAGTTGGATGATGTGAAGCTATATTTCTCTGTGTTCGCGTGTTTTTTGAGGTCTAACACTTTGTAAAAACAAAACTCCCATTCCTGAAAACATGTCAAATTCAGTTGTAAATCTAATGTAGCATGTCTCTTTTGTTTTCTTCTCCTAAGTAAAACTTGAACATGAATGTTTTTCAGTACAGTAGAATGTGTCATAAATATTTTCAAGACAACAAATTACATTCTGTAGTTTTCAGTGACAATTGACAGATTCTCTGCGTATTTAAAAATGTAAGCTTTGTGATTTTGTTTGCAAACAAACAATTATTTGGCATTTTATTCTCAACTACCTGTATTTAATTATTTTATGATAGTTAAATTGCAAACTATTTTACAGTGGCAGAATAAACACTGAAGCTTGTGTATAAAACACCAAACCCTTGCGTAAAAACCAGGCATTCAATTTACCTGAAATTCAAACCAAACATGCAATACAACGTGAATATATATTATGTCCATGCTATAAAATATAGTTGTGCTGATTTACATTAGTATGAACAGAAACAAACTTGTTTTAAATGGGACTGAATGTGTAAATTAAATCTCATGTCAGTGCAATGGAACTGGTCGTTCTGGGCTTTTATTCACTGTAATAGAGACGTTGCTTTCCTCCCTCTGCTGGTGAAACGGCCACACCGCAGCCAACTTCAGGCCTGCCTCAAACACCCCAACCCGAGATGATATCATGAGTGTCTCTTCTTTGTGACATACTGTTTTGACGTTGATCAACAGGTTCAGATGACTCTGTCACCAAATGTCTGGTATGTCCTTATTTATATTTATTATTAACGCAGACTGGTACGTGTGTGTGTGTGTGTGTGTGTGTGTGTGTGTGTGTGTGTGTGTGTGTGTGTGTGTGTGTGTGTGTGTGTGTGTGTGTGTGTGTGTGTGTGTGAGTGAAAGAGAGTGTGAGTGAGAGAGAGTGTGTGTGAGTGTGTCACACACACATAAATTACACGAAATAGTCAATCAATCAATCAATCAATCAATCAATCAATCAATATCTATCCATCCATCCACCCACCTGTTCATATTCAGTTGGTCAGTCGATCTATCAATCCATGCATACTACATCCATCCAGGCATCCACATATCCATATTCTGTCTGATTATTTCTGTCTACATACATTATGACCTGCTCTCCCAGTTAGTTAAAAAAATATATAGAAATGGTGGAGGGGACCAGTTCTAGACCCCTGGGGGACCCTTGTCAACCATGTATATACAGTAGGCTAGGGTTTAAGTGTTGTTTTAAGATAAGACCGTGTTTACCTCAGGGATATTTACTTCCAAGACCAATCAGTAGCAAGTAAATAAACACTTAAACCACAGAAGGAGAAGCATCATTAGTATCCAACACAAAGAGCATGGGCTACAAAATAAGCAGTTCTGTTAAATGCTGCAATTACATTATTTGTAGTAAAATCTTTAAACCTTGACATTTTCATCTGGCTTTGAAAGTCAAACTGAGAACAAAAAGAAGCCTAACTTTAAACCTCCCTGTGATGTCCCATCTGTTTTTAATGATGCAACATTACAGCAACACTGCATGGAAATGACCAAACACACAACAGGCTGCAGGAGGTGGCACAAACAGATCACCTACATAAACGCAGACACGCGCACGTGCACGCACACGCACACGCACACGCACACACACACACACACACACACACACACACACACACACACACACACACACACACACCTCAGCTATTGTCCTGCAAGTGGAGGGCTGTACAGGGAGACAAACAGCATTCTGCCGTAGTCTCTTCCTGCTGTACTTTGCCTCCTCATCATTTGCCTGGGAGGAGGTGGCTCACCAGACCAGAGGGTATTTGTGGGAGGAAGGGGGGTGCTACAATGCATAGCCATGACTTTGACAATGTCCCCCCACCACCACCCACACACCCACCAGTCCTGAGACCTTTGCTCTTTCTCCATGACAGCACATGCACTGTGCACAGCACGCACGCGCACACACACACACACACACTCGCGCGCGCGCAAGCGCACACACACACACACACACACACACACACACACACACACACACACACACACACACACACACACACACACACACACACACACACACACACACACACACACACACACACACACACACACACACACACACACACTCACTCTCTCTCTCTCTCTCTCTCTCTCTCTCGCACACACACACACACACACACACACACACACACACACACACACACACACACACACACACACACACACAGACACACACGCCACTCCAGCCAGACTCAAACAAAAAGCAAAGAGAAGGTACGGAGGGGATGACAGCAGAGATATGGTGATGAGCAGAAACCAGGGGGAGGGGAAATGGAGGGAGGGAAGGAGGGATCAATGAAATGAATGAAAGTGGTCGATCGACGAACTGCGCTCACCTTTTGTCTGTCTGTCTGTCTGTCTGACTGTCTCTCTCGCTTTGCGTGAGTAGTCTATCATTTATTTTCCAATTTCTACACAATAATTGTTATTTCATTGGTCGTCCGGGAAAACAAAAAAAAAGTTTTCTTTTATCTCTTACTTTGAAGTAAGGCTTGCCACCGCCGACCGCACAGTGCAGACTGAGAATGAATGTTCAGTGTTCATTCAGCCGCTTCGACTTCAGTGTTTTTTCTTGTCTTCTGGAGGCTGTCTGCCACGTCCAGTCTACGTCCTGAGAGCAGAGTGCGAGCTAGACTGTGCTGGCTGTTTAAGGTGATGTTTCAGCCCCCCTGCTTCCTGCTTTGCAACACAGTTGCAGCATCAGGAGGACTTTCTGAGCACCCACACACACACGCGCACGCACGCACACACTATGCACCCCCCCCGCCTCCTATCTTTCAGAAGTATGGAGGTAGTGCGCGTCTATTTGTGGAAACACAGTGTGTTTTCAGAATTTAGTTAAATTGCCTGCTGGTGAATGAAAACACAGTGGATGCAGCTGATATAAATAGTACACACATAACCAATTCAGGCGGCATTTATTGTGCAGTTTTCACAATAACATTTGGTTGAATTTAGTGATATTCTTTGGTGAGGTTTTAACCACTTTAACCACGGCAAAGTTTTCATCATCTACAAGCTCACAACACGTTGCAATGTGACGGTTGAATTGTGAGCTTATATACAGTATATTGGCTATTAAAAATAAGTACATTAATTAATATAATTTAAGAAATTGGGGGAGGGGGTGTTTATTTATTTTTTTATAATAGGGCTTGCATGCTTAATCTCATCTAGAATAAACTGGTGCAGCTGGACCAGCCAATCATAGCTACTGTATGAATACAGTGGAGAGTAGACTGCTGGCATGAGGGATGAACAGCAATGACACACCTGTTTTCATGATGGGGACCACAGCTGAAAATTAGCACGTCTTGCTAAATCTGGTGTTGTTTATTTGTTCATTTAAACAGATCCTCATTAGCTGACACCTTAACGTCAGCTAGTCTTCCTGCAGGGTTAAAGAAGTGTGTACAGTACTTGATTATATTGTTCGTTAATATATGATGTCCCTCCAAAATAAATAAACGAATGAGCAATTTTAGGATGTCGTAATCTATCCCAAAGAGCGATTCAATGTGCAGCATACCCAGTCCACAGACATGATGACAAAATAGCCAATGTGTAATATAATGTATCGTTTAAGTGTTGTGTTTAAGTGATTGCAGATTTGATTGTCATATATTAACTAACAGTTAACCTCGACTGAATGCCATTCTAACTTTAAACAGCCAACTGAGAACAAAGTCAGAAGTGGCAAAACATCCCATAGAGGGATTTTCTCATCTGTCTATCTAGGACAGGGGTCTTCAACAGGGGGTCCGGGACCCCTAGGGGGTCCTCAGAGTTACTACAGGGGGTCCTCCAAATCTTTGAGTGATAAAAACTTTTTTTTCTCCTTTTTTATATTAATCACTTGAACCCTAGTGTTCATATTCTGAAAACTTTAACCAAAAATAGCAGATCAACAAGCTCACAACGTGAGTTTGTAGATCGGCTATTTTGGGCAAAGAAAGAGCCTTGGTGTAGAGGGGGAAAAGAGCAGACTAAGTACAGAATGAAAGGTCAAGTTTATTAAGTATTGACGGTTCAAGTGGTTAAATATCTGAAAACACAAATTGACATGAATCCAAAATATACTGATGATGCTGTCAAACAATCTATGAACAGGTTGTGGGGGTCCCTGCTTCATCTCTCTCAACTAAGGGGTCCTTGGCCTGAAAACGTTGAAGACCCCTGATCTAGGACATTTTGTCCTCCTACAGGTGGAAGAACATGCACGCACACAGACACAGATGCACGCACACACACACACACACACACACACACACACACACACACACACACACACACACACACACACACACACACACACACACACACACACACACACACACACACACACACACACACACACACACACACTGTGCCACCTTCTGTAGCCATTCCGGGGCTTACCACCGCCCTGTCGGGGTCATAACTCACGCCCCTATAGCTGTCACTCTGCCACCGTGGCCCCGCTAGGGTTACATATAGAAGGAGGGCACCGGGGTCAGAGAGGGGTGTTTTTAACAGCTCAGTAGAGAGAGAGAGGAAGCCAGGAGGAAGTGTGTTGAAGACAGGCAGGCGAAGGACAGAGGAAGTTTTCCAGAGAAGCCAGTGAAGTGAATGGAAGCAGCAGCATGAACCCCGTGAACCCACTGTGTTTCAACTCAGCCAACGAATCCTCGATGCATTCGGAACTTTTAGATTGGTTTTATTTTAACCCATTTAGGCCTAGAATTATTGAATGCTTTAACCAGTGAAAAATAGCAGATATACAAGCTCACTCATTTTTTGAAAGTGAACATTTGTAACTCAAATATTTGCTTCTGGGGGGTCCCTGATACAATATTTTGAGATGGGGGGGTCCCTGGAACAACATATTTTGAGATCGGGGTCCGTGGCCAAATACATGTAGTTTTGGGGGTCCTTGGCATGAAACATTTTGAGAACCACTGACAGAAACATAGTTAAAAAAAAGAAAAAAAACCTTAGAAGGATTTAGAAGACACTTATAGAATCGGGTCAAAATATTCAAAGATTTGCACACATTTTCAAGATTTTTCAAAAATAGCAGATCTACAAGCTCGCAGCGCGGCAGCTTGTATATCTGCTATTTTTTTATATTTAAAGCATAAAATATTGCATAATAATGTGTTCAGGCATAAGTATAAATTGGGCTTAAAGCGGTTTCGTCTCTCTACGTGAATCTTTGGTCTGGATTATGCCTCAAACTTTAAGTACCCATGCATGACACATCCAGCCAAGAAATATAACTCTAGAAAGATATATAGAAAAACAAAGTTCCCTGGGTACAAAACGGACAAAAAAATCTTTCAAATCATTCTTACATGTACAGTAAGACACGCAAGTCGTGTAATAATATACTACTCTACTCTCAGTACAGTTATAAGTTATGAATGATGTTTAAAACAAATACAAATAAAATGATACAATTACATAGAAATTCATTAGGATGAGCGACAGAGAGAGAGGGGGGGGGGGGGGGGGAGAAAGAGAGTGAGAGAGAAAAAAGAAAGAGAGAGAGAGATGGGGTTAGACAAGGGAAGTGGGAAGACAAGACGCATTAAGATACAGAGACAGAGATGAGGAGAGAGAATATGCAGTTTAGTCCAGGAAAAGGAAGGAGAGAACAAGTTTAAAGCCTTTACTTGTACTGGATGGATTATTTATGAGTCCTAACACCTGTCTGTCTGCACTACTGCCTGTCTGACTGCCTTATTCATTTACTGACTCGCTTGTAGAGTCTATAATGTCTGTAGGCACAAGAAATGGAACATACATGAGAAAATAAACATTTGGAGAGACAAAACTATATCTGCATACAGTATATAATGGGAAACATATTTCCAGATCAAAATGCATTTTCGGATTTCAGCCGTTTTTCGTTTATATTTTGAAACCTCCGTACAGTAGCTGATATGAGGCTGGCTGACACTGACCTGTTGGCTGCTTGACCATCTGTCATAGGAAACTGAGATGTGTGTATTCATGGCAACACCAGAGTGTAAGAACATCTGCCTGCCTAAACATGGTTTTACACATTCAATTCCTAGCGGTCAAGAGGTGCACGCACATCCAAACATTTCAACGTGTGCTGGATCAAAATAGATTAATTGTAAAGAAAGAGAAGGTCCGCACACCGTCTTAATGCTCCCAAAATAATGTATTACAGTAATAGAGCGGTAAAAACGACAGCCTTCGTCAGTTATACTGACTTTACATTCAATTCCAACTTTTGGCATGAAAAGGGGAACTTCATTTTTCTTTTACTTGGATCCTAATTTTACTGTTTTGGACCACAAACGAAGGGTGTGCATATAAATTATTGGAATTGGTCTATTCTGGTCTCCTCCGGATATGTTTTGCATCCAGAGGGGCAAGCCGGTATGCGTTATTTACTGTATTTCTTTACCGTCATAGACCACTGGAATAATGTTTTCACAGACAAAATAATAAAATCCTGTATTTAGCTAAATAAAAAATTACGATTGCCTTCTGGACAGATGTGAAATGTCCGAAGACCAAAGAATGTACCAATTCCAATAAGTTTTACACCCATCCTTTTGCGGTCCAAATGATCTAAAAATAGGTAATAATACTAGATGCAGATACTGAGCACACGTTTCACCAATGGTGGACAAGGCAACATCACTGTGTCTAATGAAAAAAGAAGATTACAACATGGCAGAGCAGTCCCAGCTGATGTGATCATTGGCTTACTTAAATAATGAACCAAACAATGTGACAGGAAATGCACCTTGAGGAAGTGAAAAGATCATCAAGTGTAAAACTTGAACACACTGTGATATCAGACAGGAGTGCACCCCATAGCTACTGTACCTAGAAACCATCCCATTGGTGGCTGTTACTGGTGCCACAAAAAAATCTCCCATTCATGTTCCCCATAACATTTTACAAAAATATGATCAATTATTTTAAGCCTAGAATCAAGCCAATTAATTGTATCGATCTCTGTGGATTGCGTTATATTATATCTGTGTATCTTAAGTTATGCCCTTGAAGGGTTAAATGTTAATGTAATAACTCTGTATCTTAGACTCCATTTCAGTGAGGTTCGTGCTATCAGATTCTGGGTCTTGCTTGTGCAGATGAATCTGTACTAACACAGGAGCCACACCGCCAAATTAAATGCAAGATCATTGCAATAAATGGTTTATCTTGGCGGAAGTATCTGACTGAAAACACGTCCTGTCTGATAGGGGCCTAACCTTGGAAGCTGTTGAAGCTGCCTGTAACTGCTATGCTCCCATATGGATGACCCTGCAAGCTGATCTGAGACCTGCCTCAACATAAAAAAGGATTTAGATTCTGCTGTTTTCAAATGCTCTGTGTTAACTCATCTTTAATACTTTTCCTTGGGTGATTTAAAAAAAAAATCTATCCTGTTTTCCTGTAAATCACTTTGAGTTTCTTTGCGTTAAGTATGAACAGTATGAACTGTGCTACGCAAATAAAGTTTGACTTGACCTTCTGGTCTGCTGGGGTTTCATAATGTATATTCATTTTGCGTCCGTTTTAAATTTGTATCGTGGACATAGTGACACAAAGGACACATTTCCTTGTATGAACAATAAACATTATATTCCTTTTCTGTTTTAATGCGTATTGTCTGTATCCTGTTGGATTCTATATCCTTCCTTCCTCGGTAACAGAATAAGGACGGAGAGCCCTAGGCTCTGGGATCCAAAGGCTCCCTCACAGCACAGCATGACTGGCCCACATTCCTCTCACTTATGTGGGACAACTGTGAAAAGATGGCCCCCTGAGAGAGGTGGAGGTGTCTGGTTGGGTACTGAAGGCCGCCCAGACTTCTCCACCAGAATAATTAGCTGTCATGCAGGGCAATAGTCTGTGTTGAAACGTACTCTCATTTCTAACCCTGCGAAAATATAATACACCGCCACATGCTTATCTACCTCTCTGTCGTTGCATCAATTTACTTCACTCTCCTGACCCCCTCTTTCCAGTTACTGTCTCTTTGACATTTTCTCACCTGGACGAAAATCCTCCTTTCAGCCAGCTTTGTCAACATGGATCAGCTATCATACAAAAGACAAATTAATTGATATGCCGTACACCAATTTAAATGTGCATTCTGGTGCAGAAGATAGAATATCTGCCTCTCCTTGACATCTTAACTTAAAGCATCTGCCTTCAACTGTAAAATATAGTCTTTCTTGTAGCATCTTGTTGAAAGGGGAAATTATGGTGAGAGAGAAATATTGAGGGGCAAAGGGCAGAGGAGAGGAGACGAGGGGAGAGAGCTCCATCCCAGCTTCAACACTCATGCCCATGACAAAACAAACATCACTTGTGGTGTTTGGCTCGCCGCCACCCTTTAAGGAGTAACAGCCAGGGGGGAAGAGAAGAAGAAATAAATCTATCTCTCCCCACATCAGGCCCTGTCACATCCTTTCAGCGAAGCTTAACACACTCACTAACCATACTGCCAACCCATACAGCCGGCTCACACACTGTGGCCAACATGGGGTCTGGGGCTTTCCTGGCCCAACCTCGCCCACCAGCACCACCACCACAACCATGCTGGCGATACTGGGGATTTTAATTATATTTAACAATATCCCAAGTTTGTTTTTTTCCTAAACAAGGGGCCAAATGTGCTGCAGGCTGCTGCCAATAATTGCTTCCACATTCCTGCTCCACTGTACAGCAGTTCAAAACAAAGACAGCTACTGAAATGGAATTAATGTCGGGATGTTATTCCACGCCAACACCTAATATGCGATAAATTAAACTACTGTACTGTATATAAAGTAAAAGTAGAAAGTCCCCCATTAGAAAGCCACTAAAAGTAGAAAGGTATCCGACTCAAAATGTACTTAAATGACCAAAGTAAAAAGTCAATATTCTAATTAAATGTAACTAGAAAAGCGCTCGGATGGCGCAGTGGTTAAGTCCCAGCTGCCCACCACTGTGGCGCATCCGGCTTTGCCAGGCGTCTACGCAAACACAATTGGCCTGTGTTCGGGGTAGGGGGGCAGGGAGGGTGATAATTATCACTGCACTTAATTCTACAAGCTGGGGAGTGCCTGTCAGCAGGAAGTGTTGGGCAGGAGGAGTAGGACGAAGGCTCTAAGTCCTCTTGGTGGGGGCTCCTCACTGGCAGGTGAGTCAGTAGGATACAACAGCAGTGACAATATAACCAGTTACCCATTATGGAGACCCCTGGTACCCATATACGGAGATCCATGTACTGTATATGGAGATATATGCTGTGTGAGCCTGTAGAACCAGCCACACAGATATGGGCTGTCTGGGCCATCTGTCTTGGCCATATATGGATTCTGTTAGTGTGGTATGTGGCCGATGTGGCCTCCATATATGGGCATTCCCATATGAAGTCCTGTTAGATATGGGCTTAATATTGATGACATCAGGGAACTCCATATATGGACATAAAAGGGATTCTGTTAGTGTGCCATCACAGTGAAGCCAGAGTGTGATGTCAGAGCGGCAAACCCATTCTGTTAAGAGTGGTTCCACAGGCATCACAGTGATGTCAGAGCATGATGACAGAGCGACAAACACCCATAGACCTGTGATGTCACAGTGATGTGTCAGGGGAATCACAGTGTCACGTGTGACCTACAGAGACACGCGGACAAGATGTGCCGGTTTTCATAGTTAACTGCTACCTACGGTCGCAACAATGTTTTGAGTTAAAGGTGGTACAGTACCATTTCAGTCTGTACATCTCTAAAGCTCTAAACATCAGTTACAGTTGTAGTGAGATGCACATTACATTTTCTGTAACCTTTGTACTAGAACATTATCCTTTAATGGAAACATTTGTTGTGATATATTGAGGGATGCTTATAGGACACAGAAGGCCACTACAGTGTGTGTGTGTGTGTGTGTGTGTGTGTGTGTGTGTGTGTGTGTGTGCGTGCGTGCGTGCGTGCGTGCGTGCGTGTGTGCGTGCGTGCGTGCGTGCGTGAGTGCGTGTGTCATGTGGGGTTATCATGTGAGAAAATGCCATTACTATAAGGTTACATCGAGACAGGAGTCTATTCATAAATGTCTTTCTCTTAGTCTGCTTAACCCCCGCACACAATTACCTGCGCTGAGAGAGCCTCACATGTAATTTATCTGTGTCAGGCATGGGCGACAAGAATAATAAACCATATGACACGGTTCATGAAAATTACCCATGATTGCTGGGGGCGCGGCAAAATGGTTAACCGTGTTTACAGAGTCCTGGTGGCAAGAACCAAAGTGTAACTTTAGAACTCCCAAGTCTGAAGTGAACGGCCCTAATGCTCTGAAAGCAAGGAACTAATCCTTTCCCATCAGTGGGCTATGGGTTTCTCGTCTTTTCAGTTTTTCAAAAGCTGTACCAACAATCAGTGCTTGGCAATGTGCTTCAAGGACATGATAAAATAATGAAAAACTAGAAAAATGTGGTCCTCGGAGCACAGGTCTCCAGGGCAGGTAACTTATTGTGGGCCAGCAATGTTTCACGGCAATTGGACTCAAAACAGGCAGCTCCTGCAAACTTTGGAGGCCAGGAATATGATACATTTTACAGATCCGTCTTTATCACGACTACAGAGTACTATAGAGTACTGATTGCCGTGATGTAGGAGATTGCAAAATCTGTAGGAATAATATAATTTTTTTTAGCAAAATTCCGCCTCCTGGTGGTGCTACAACAGGCTGGTGTGAAAATTTGGGGCAGAGGTTCTTCCTCCAAGGAGTATACGTGCACAGATTAGATTAGCTGCTCACAGACGAACGGACACACACACACACACACACACACACACAGACACACACACACACACACACACACACACACACACACACACACACACACACACACACACACACACACACACACACACACACACACACACACAGGGTGAAAACATAGTCTCGACCACGCCTTCGGCCCGGTGGAGACAATGATAAAAACTGTCCCCGAGATTCAGCCCAACAATATTTACCACAGAACAACTCAGAACAAGTGGCTCATTTGAAACTTTTATGGTCAAGTCAAATAAATATTATTTATATAGCCACTACATAAATAAAAATGTACTTGCTAAGCTCCAAATGACACCTGACACACTGCATAGAGAGCAGGTCAAGAAGACCATACCCATTAATTTGCAGAGACACAATAATTACATGAGCAACCACTTTGTGACAGCGGCATGGCGAAACTCCCGTTTAATGGGAAGACATCTTGAACAGAACCTGGCCCTAGGTAGGCGGCCATCTGCCTTGATCGGCTGGCTGGAGGTGAATAATAAAACTCCAATGACAGAATAGTCTGCTTTGTTTAACTATTGACCTGCGGCTGGGAGGAAGAAATGGAAGACAAACAGCAGATGGTGTCAGAGTCGAGGACAGAAGTGGTGGTTGAAGTGGATCTCAAAGAAAGGTATTTTTCTACTTTGTGTTAAAATACTGTACCAGCCTTCTTCGCCTATTGAGGTATCATGTTTAGGCAAAGCTTACAAAAGTGTTTTACATTATTTGACTTAGTGCCAAGCAAGCTCCACACCCAAGGATTGCTCATGTTGTGTGAGATCACTAGCTTGCTTTCTTAAGTTAAACAATATCCTGGATAAGCCTGTCCATCCAATTGATACTAATTTCTCCATATGGCCTTCACTGACAGACTGTGACATCCCTAAATACCACAGGCATGGTCTAGCACGGTCCGGCCCGGCCCGGCCTGTGGCCAGACTCACTGGGGAATTTGAAGTGATTTCAATTTCACCTCTGTCCCCCGGACTGTTGCAGCAGCTTGTGGTGAGACGACACAAAGAGCCAAGCTTCACATTGAACGTGAGAACCCCCTCATCTCCTGACCTCCATTATCATATGAATGGTCCAGAAAATGGAGGGAGAGAGAGAGAGACAGGCAGAGAGAGAGAGAGAGAGAGAGAGAGAGATTCTGCAAATGGCAAATTTTAAGCCATCCGTTTTCAGCTGGTTTTTCCACACACTCCTGCAGGACCCAAATTCTGTGTTGACCATAAAGACTAGACCCAGTATAGTAAATCACCTTCCTATATTCAAGTTACCAGCGCCAGTCTGAAGCTGGGACACATTGGAAGTTACATCCATCAAAGCTCAACTTCCTAGTTATGCACCTGACATTTTCCCTCCAATATTGTGGCGATAATTATCCATCACAGAACTGGCACACAAAACGTCCAACAACATCTTTTTGAGAGCTGACTTGTCTCACTTCACACAACGTAAAAGCTGGAAGTACAGCTGGATTGTGACGAGAGGAAACCCTTCTTTGACTGGCTAAGGGGCAGAGGTCAGCTGACAGAGGGGTGTCAAGACCTGACCATGGATATAATGTAGTCTGGTGCTGGTGGTGTGTGTGTGTGTGTGTGGGGGGGGGGGGGGGGGGGGTGGACATGGAGGTACGGTTGGAAGGAGGGGAGGAGACAGGGAGCAGCTGGAAGGGAGGTGAGGGGATGGATGGATGGATGGATGGATGGTTGAGGAGGGGCTAAAGGAGGGCGCAGTCAGCAAGGCTGTCTGACTAGGAGAGAGAGAGAGAGAGAGAGAGAGAGAGAGAGAGAGTGGAAGCTGACTTGGCAGCAAGAATAATAGATTAGAAGGTAAAACAAGATGAAGAATGTGTTCAAGTGTAAGTAAACAAAAGAACCTGCCAGCTATAAACATGAGGTGCGAGAGAACGCGTTAACCACTTAAGCCCTACTGTATATACAGTACTTTGTTGTATGACATGGCCAGCTTTTCAAAGCTCGAAATGCAGTGCAAAGACATCACAAATGTGAGTAGGGATGGAGATTGAAACCCAGTTCTATCGTGGACACCAGGCCTAGAATTTCGTCAGTTTAGGGGCAAGGCCAATTGGCCTTTGGTGTTGTCAAATTTTTGAGGGCACAAAGGCCAAGTGCCAGGGCAGGAAGGCCATCATTAAAACAATGATTTTAAGTCCACACCACAGTCATAATTAATTTAGCTTAAACGTTAAGGTTTAATGTAATACCTTTCAATTAAATAAATATCAAGAACCTGTTTATTTCTGTGTTGCCATGTGCAGTGGTGTAAAGTAACTAAGTACATTTACTTAAGTATTGTACTTAATTGTTTATTGTAATTTTGAGTATTTCTAACACTTCTACTCCACTACATCTCGGATCCAAATATTGTACTTTTACTCCACTACAATTATTTGAAATCTTTAGTTACCAGTTACTTTGCATATATAAATTATAATATTATTAAACATACATGAACCACTTTAGCCCTATTTAGGCTATTTGAAAATAATCAAGCTTGTAGAAAAAATAGCAGATCTACAAGCTCAAGATGTGTCGCATAACTATGCGTTGTGAGCTTGTAGATCTGCTATTTTCAAAAATGTTGTACTTTTACTTTTGGTACTTTAAGTACATTTTGATACCAATACTTTTGTACTTTTACGCAAGTATATTTTGAATTTGAGGACTTTACTTGCAACGGAAGTATTTCTACATTGCAGTAGGCTATTGATACTTTTACTTAAGTAAAACATTTAAGTACTTTTTCCACCACTGGCCATGTGCACGCACGCACACACGCACACAAACTCCTCCCTCCCATTCGCGGAGTGATCCCTTTCTCAACAATAATGTACTTTCTGACAGCTCAGCCTCTTGGGGAAAGAATAGCTTTTGGTTCCCTTGTGCTGCATTTTGGTTGTTGTCCTGAGCTCAGCAGAGCTCCGTTTGAAGGCATTCGTTCACACATTCGGATTTATTCAACAGGCTGCGTTAGATAAAACTCCCGTTTAGCCCGGTGATGTTTTTGTGTTGTAGAACTTGTATAAACACTGTGTCGCGGGACTCCGGAGCCTCCACTATGCGGCGGCTGCTATGCTGCTACTACGAGCGTAAATGGAATCTACTACTGGTCATGTGCGCAGCTCAACCAACCACGCACTGCTGTTACCGTAATGACTGGAAAATCGCGCAGAGGAAAAAACGGTAAAAAGCAGTTAGAGGACTGCTGTGGGCGCCAGGGCACCACGGCCACTGTGGCCGTTTGGGCATGTCATTTTTCGAGGGGCACACGGCCAAAGAGAGGGGCAACGACGGCCATGGCCGTCGTGGCCGCCGTGAATTTCCTGCCCTGGTGGACACGGTTCTGAAGTTCCTAGGATCCGAAAATCAATAAGGTTTAGGGTTATCCAGATTTTTATTACGTCTAGCAGGTCCAAGAATTGATGTCATGTGTCGAGGGACGAGTCATATCATTTAATCAAATCGCTGGTGCACAAATGGTCACGCAAGTAAATCATTTTAAAATTTGAGCTTTTGTTTGGACACAAGTCCTTAGTTAGCGCATCATACAGGTTTTTATCTCCCAAGTTTAGCCTGCCAGTTATTATGATGTACAGTTCTTTTTCAAGACGATCAAAGAAATCGTGAACATTTCCACAGCAACCAACCTCTGTCTCTCAGACAGACAGACAGACAGACAGACAGACAGACAGACAGACAGACATACAGACAGACCCACACACACACACACACACACACACACACACACACACACACACACACACACACACACACACACACACACACACACACACACACACACACACACACACGGACACTCTAGTCTATACAACTAGTAAGACGCCTCTAAAGGGCGAGATCGCGCCATGTCTTGGCCATCTGGCCAGTGATGTATATCGGACCAGTTACCCATATATGGAGACCCCTGGTACCCATATATGGAGATCCATGGAGATATGCTGTGAGATGCCAAACATGCTTACTCAGTTATTCGTTACGTGAAAATCTTATGACGTCTATCACATCTGACATCATACATACAATCCCTTCTATGCCCATACATGGAGAACCCTGTCTGAACCAGCCACACAGATATGGGCTCCTCCATATATGGGCATTCCCATATTAAGTCCTGTTTGACATGGGCTTAAAGTGGGTGTCTCACGAAAAAACAAGGAACATATTTGGCAGTTTCTGGATAAAATTGTTGATGACGTCACGGCGCGCCCTGACTGTACCATAGAGTTATAATGTACTACCTACAATGTTCATTCTCTTCCCATCGCCTGCAAGGATGCACTCGCAGACCACAGAAAGCAACTTAATTTGCTCGCACAGGGCTACTGGGCTAGCACTAAAGCTAAAGACACGAAAATGAATATAAATCTGTGAATATAAAAATTATATTTCCACACAATTATTCTGCCTAATGCAGAACATAAAAAAGAGTAGCAAAGTAAGCCCAGTATAGTTATGACATTAGCACATACAACAGGTAACGTTACAGGTGACAACATATTGGATGTACTGTAATAACAGTCACACAAGTCACACAACGTCGTAATGCTACTAAGTAACAGAGAGTCAGTTACCGAAGCCCTTTGTGCGCCTCGTTATAAATTCCCATAGCAAACAGCGCAAAGCACTGACGAAGCCCCTACAGATACTAGGGTAGAGGAATAGTCCTTCCTATCATTGAGTCGAGGCTGAAGTCCATTTCTTTGCTGTCAGAGCTCCTCAGCTCTGAAATGGCCTGCCTGAGGACCATACGCTGTCTTTTAAATCCCTCCTTCTTCTCCATAATTTATTATTTTCTGTTTTTAGGGTTAGGGTTAGGTTTTAGGGTTAGGTTTAGGCATAATTTTACTGAGGTTATGGTTTGGGTTTGGGTTAGGCATAGTGGTTAACATTCACCAGCTTAGCATTCACCAGCATCGGCAGGTTAGCATTTCACGAGGTTAACATTCACCCCCGTCGAAAAGATGGGATGTCAAACAGATGTTATGTCGCAATATCAACACTCTCCCGTTGCCAGCCACTTCTTTTGACCTCACAGTGAGGAGTTTCACCGTAAGAACTTACTGTAAAGCAGGCAGAGGATGCCTCCCAGTTCTGTAACTCGACTGGCTAGTTGTCGTTGCCTTGGTGTTTTTATGGACACTAGTCTGTTGTGCCGTAGGCATGGAGACGTTTACGTGGACCTTGTTTTGGATGCATGCAAATATGGCGGCGGGAGTCAGATCCGGAGTAAACGCTGCATCCGCGCGACGCTCGACGCATGAGAGGAGGCCCAGACGCGCTGTTGCCATGAAAGCCCGTAACTTGGGCCAGAGGAGCCCTCGCTGAGGAGGCTCGTGACAAGGACCGGAGGCGCGGTCGCTGTGGAGGTCCATAGTGTGGGTAAAGGCTGCGGAGTATCGTGGGCCGGAGGCGTCCTGGCCATGGAAACTTGATACGTGAACCGGAGGCGCTGACACTGTGGAGGTCCATGGTGTACGTGGGCCAAGACGGCGGAGGAGATGCTGTACCGAGGCTCCGAACGGACGATTGCTATTCGGACACAATACTAACACCAGTAAGACTCCCTAATCGGGAGATAAGCGACCGTAGGTGGCTTATCTCCACAAATAGGGCAAAAATTTGTTTTTTCAAAATCTTCCTGATCCATGTTGATGACATGAGTGTAGTGTAGTGATATTTGTGATTTTTGGGCAAAAACTGTAGGAGCAGTGTCCAAAAATGTGTTTAAAAATCGGCCTGAAGGTGGCGCTAGAATAGGGCCATGTGAGAAATGAGGGGTGTGGTCTCCGCGTTGCCTTGGCGGACGAATAGGTACCGGCCCCGGCTCTCCCGGACGCTCCTAGCCCGAGTTACGGCATTTTATGTGCGCTGCAGTGGCAGGGGGTCCTCCACTGGGGGCGCCACCACTTTTGCATCCGTTCTGGAGCACCAGGAGTCGGTGGTCCCCGGGAATTCCCCGTGAGCAGCCCCGTTGGGGTGGTCATTTGGTCATTTTTGCACATTTGGTCATTTTTTACATCTGGGGGTCCCCCAGGGACCTGGGGGTCCCTGGGGCTCCGGGGGTCCTTGGAGGTTGTAGTTTGGCAGGCAAGGAGTGTGTGTGTAAAATCTGGCATGGATCGGGTCAACGGGTGGGGAGATATAAGCAGGGAAAAAGTGTGACGTGTGAGCACATTTGGTCATTTTTTACATCTGGGGGTCCCCCAGGGACCTGGGGGTCCCTGGGGCTCCGGGGGTCCTTGGAGGTTGTAGTTTGGCAGTCAAGGAGTGTGTGTGCAAAATTTGGCATGGATGGGGGCAACGGTTGTGGAGATATGAGCAGGGCAAAAGTGTGACGGACTCACTCACTCACTGACAAGACAGACAGACAGCCGGTGGAGGTTTTGGTAGTAAATGCGACCTACGGTCGCAATAATATGTTAGTATTGTGTCCGACAATATTATTGTTCCAAACTTCCATCCCGTGCCATCCAAATGACTTTCCCCCATCCTTCTTGGGATTGCGGAGAGGGGTATCCATCTGCGTTTTTCTTTTCTTTGTTTGACTCGACACTGGTCACTTCTTTTTTGCACAGACTTTTGGACACTTTTTCTGTCTCTGCACTTTTATTTTTTTAGGCTAAGCATTATTATTATTGTCTTGGTGCAGACACATATATAGGCCTACTGTATATATGTGTATATTTTTTTGGCACTGTGTTGAGAAGTAGTTCCTAATGTTTGAATGAATGGACCATTGTAAGTTCTTTGAGTTTGCAATATGCTTAGAAAAGTCCCTTAAAATTGCAATCCATTATAGAAACGTTAAGTACTACTATTTTATTGTAGTGTTGTGTTTTTTTTAGTGCTGTTCTCGACACTTATATATATAAATAAAACGTAATTGCTCTGTATGGTTGATTCTCCTGTATTGTTGATTCTTCTTTCTTGTTTGTTTTTTTTGTGCTCGGCTGTACACAACAGTCCCTTTTCTTTTTCTTATTGTCTGTATTCTGTAACCTTAACTGCTGTGTGACTCTGGGTGACTGAATTTCCCCCTTGGGATAATAAAGGTATCTATCTATCTATCTTCTGCTCCCATGCTGAACAGGCACACTGTCCCTGACCAACCTGTCGCTAGTGCAGCAATAGAACTGCATTAACCCTCCTGGCCCCTCCATGCCAGCTTTCCACCTGCAAAGGCAGCCAAGTTTTAACGTCTGGCCAGGCGACGTGGAGGAATCGAACCGGCCTCAACAGTGGTGGGCAGGACCTTTACACCTGTGCCACCCGGATGCCCAAAACATTTAGATTTAGATTTTAATTCCTGAAAGGAGCTATAGTAAAGTTTTTCTTGAAAAATGGACGCTAAAATAAAAATAATGTTCCTAAATTATTTTATAAAACAGATGAAGCTTCATGTATGTGTTTATATTGAAAAATGACCACAGGGATATAAACAAAGTCAGTCAGACAATGGCCAAAATGATTATTTTATCATTATACGCTTTTTGTGCTCATTTTTGAATAGAAACACATTATGAAGCTTAACATTATTTTCATTTTAGCGTCCATTTTTCAAGAAAAAGTTGACTATAGCTCCTTTAATGCTCTCATTTTCTTAGAGCACGTCGTATTTTATAAACTTTAACTTATTTTTATTCTGTTGCTTATTTTATTTAATATTTTCTTCATCAAGTAGTTTGTCAATTTGTCTTGGTAAGTGCTTTATAAATCAAGTTTATTACAGTTAACTTTGGTTTCCAAGGCAAAAGTACTGTTTACTCTGCAGCTCCGCAGAAACAGAGAGCTGTGTATTAAAACGTTCAAATAAACATCTCATCCCTAATAAGAGCTGAAGTGGAACATGGGCCAGTCATTCAAATGCTGTGTGCATGTAAACGTAGTCGGTCACTAATCAAACACCAGGCGGCACAAGCCGCTCCAACCAGACGCCACATGCCTCTCTCACTCTCTCCTTCCCAGGGGTGTCGCACCAAATTCTGGGCCCTGGGTACAAGGATTCACTGCGTTATTTTGTGCTTTAACTATTGAAAAATATCAGATATACAAGCTCACAGCGCGGCACCGAGTGCCGCGCTGCGAGCTTGTCGATCTGCTATTATTGAAAAACCGTGAACAAGTCTTTGAATATTTCAAATCCCTCTATATTTCTGTCAGAGTGGTGCTCAAACTTTTGCATGTCAAGGACCCCCAATAGGATATTTATTTGGCCACGGACCCCATCTCAAAATATGTAGTTCCAGGGACCCCCCCCCCCCCCCCAGAAGCAAAATTTTAGTTACAAATGTTCGCTTAAAAAATACATTATATTCAAAGATTTGCACACATTTTCACAACTTCTCAAAAATAGCAGATCTACAAGCTTGCAGTGCGGCACTCGGTGCCGGGCTGTGAGCTTGTTATTATCTGCTATTTTTCAATAGTTATAGTATAAAATAATTAAGGCCCCTCCACCTTGGGCCCTAGTAACTCAGTCCCACTCCCCCTCCCCCCCTTGTGACACCCCTGCTCCTTCCCATCAGCCACCAGGGCCCATTGCCATTACTGCCCTCCAGACGGCTTTTATCATCTCTATAAATCTCTGCCGGCTCAGACACAGCCAGTAATGAGGAGACCTGTGAGCCCGACAACCTGCGACTCACACCCCCACCGAGAAGGAGGGGAGGAGGGGTGAATGAGGGAGGAGGGAGGTAGAAAGAGAGAGAGACAGACAGAAAGGGAAGAGAAGAGAAGAGAGAGTTACAAAGAGAGAGGGGGGGCACTTGTCTGTCTGTGTGCGGTGTGCAGCAGTGGGACAGCGCTCCCCTGAGGCTATAGCACACGTTGCTTTATGAAAGCTCTACTCTGATGCACAGAGTAAACCAACATCTCAAACAGTACCAGATCATATTTCACGACATTCTACTGTAGGGCCTTAATAAGTGATTGATTGTTTGATCGATTGATTGATTGTATACTTTATGTCATATTTCACAACATTCTTTGTCATTGATAATTCATGAGATAAATAAAGCTAGAACAATGTATCGGTCTGGCTGATATATCGGTCATAATTTAACTTTTTTATCGGTATCGGCAGTTACTGCATTTCAATGCGTCCCGATTATTTTCTCTATATAATTCATTGTTTATATATATATATATATATATATATATATATATCAGAGATTGCGTTAGACCGGGAATTGCCGGATTTGACCGATTTTTTATGGCCAAGACCGAAAAATAAAATTCCTCCCGGACATCCTGACCGATTGAAAAACCAATGGTCATTTATTATTATCGCTGTCTGCTCCTCTGCGCAGGCTGCCTGCCTCTCTCTCTCTCTCTCTCTCTCTCTCTCTCTCTCTCTCTCTCTCTCTCTCTCTCTCTCGCTCTTTCTCTCTCTCTCTCGCTCACTCGCTCGCTCGCCCGCGCGCTCCCCCGTTCTCTCTCTCTCTTTCTCTCTCTCGCTCGCTCATTTCAGTGTCAGTTTGCGATGCACGCACAGCATGTAAAGCCATGGGAATTAAGGAATGGACGCACGGTCAGCAATCAACCCATAAACAAACATTATACACTTGATTGAAGTTATGAGGAGAGGAGAAGGAGTGGAGACAGTAGGAAGAACAAAGCCTTTTCAACTCTCCCAAAGTTGCATAACATGCGCATGTACGCACTGTCACCACTCGACAGTGAGTATTGGATTAATTGCTGGCCAGATGAATCTATCAACCTTTTCATTATTCTGAAGTCAAGACATGGTATTGTATTGTTGGCATGAAACATGATGCAACAGAAAGACGTTGTTGTGAAAGCAGTGTGCAATATAATTAATTCCCTTATGCAAGATTGAAGCGTTTCTTCTTTTTAGCGTTTAGCCTATACTTTTTCCATTCAATTCGTTTTCAGTCCCAACTATGCAGTAGGCCTAATACTTTAACTGTTGCTATTGGCTGTTTGTGCACCTGCTTGTAATGTATGCATTAAAATGATTATGTCCGGTATATTCTTCAGATGTCCGGTAAATTTTAATCATGCCGGTCACGGTGACCGGCAGTTAAAAATCCTAGCGCAATCACTGATATATATATATATATATATATATATATACAGCTCGATGGCCAAAACGCAAAACCTCCTATCTGCAAATGTCATGATTTTTGGATTTCACTTGAACAGGCTATGTTGCACATGGTCAGTCTGTCTGCAAGATCGTTCTGCCTCTCATTTTGCCAAAAATGTCATGTGACTAGAAATAGTAGATGGGTTTTAATATTGAACACACATTTTCTTTTTCATTTTCCCAACAAAGTGAATTTTTCAAATAGGAGGTTTTGCGTTTTGGCCATATAAACTCAGCACAAAAAGAAAGGAAATTTGACGCTGACCTAAATTTAGCCAAAATGGCTTCATACTGTTCTGCTGGCATTTACTCTCGTTTTGGGCTTCCCTGACACTCAGCTTATAATTAACAAAGTGTAAAAATGACCAATATGTGTTGTTTTTTCTTTTCCTTATAACTGTGGCAATCATTCAATGCACCAAGCAACAAAGGTGAACACCAAAATAACAGTATTGCAGGCCTGCCAGGGCATTTTGACCATTTTTGAAGGGGCGCTAACCACACGTTTGGCTGCGTTGCTCATTCCACGAATGCCAGATCCTTACAAGCTGTACCTCGTTGTAAAGGTGACAAATCAACGATAGCAATGTCAATATCAAACACAATACCATTTGGCATAATTAAAGGGGAGATATAATGGACCAAAGTAAAACAAAAAAAAACACTTAAAGAGGTGGTGCCATAGTTTTGTACTTTTTCTGTTTTTCATGTGTCTAGGAGGCCCCTGGTGTGGTTTTTATGAGCAATTATGTATTCTCTTGGTATTTGTTTGTTTTTTCTTGGAGGCTGCCACCTTGTGGTCAAAAGTGTCAGTTAAAAAACACACATACTTATTACATCCCAGAATCAACTCCTCCCCTAATTACCATTCACCCAACACTGTGGGGTGTGGCTAACTTCAGCTGGGTCACCACCCACCATGACATCCATGCATACTTAATGAACTGGGGGTGTGGCCACATAAAAACCCAATTTTAACTCTTTCTGTATACTTTTTTGGAAAAAATCTTCCTCCTAGTATAATCATAATACCTGATAATCATGTTTTAGAGGGGGGGAAAATCATGGCACCACCTCTTTAACTTTTCGACTTCTAACGTCCCGACTTTCCGACGTGCAGCTTTACATACTCTAATTCGAGGTAATGCTATTCAGAAGATGCGAGTGATCCCATTTTGTAGTTGAACCGGACCTTTCTGACAAAAGGTTTGGTAGACAGTATGGACAGGACTTTAAGTTAAGGCATAAGAGCCCCGGCTGTCTTAAAGTTGGGCAACTTAAGCTTGAGATGTGCGAAGAAGAATATAGATGGTATGGATACAATAAAAAAGAAATCAACTAAAAACTTTAGAAAAAGGAAGGAAAAAAGAAATAATAACCCATACACATAATCATCATCATTATTATACTTACAGAATACAGCAAAATAACGCTAACACTAACCCCTTTGGTAACAAGGAACATAGAACCCAGGGAACATAGCCGGTCTGGAGCACAGAGCAGGAATCCACTTTTTCACACAGCATAAAATAAAATGGTGTCCAGATTCTTCGCCACTATAAAACTTGTATATCTGCTATTTTTCAATAGTTAAAGCAACCAGGGCCCAGAATTTGGTGCGACACCCCTGAGCAAGTAGGTGCATGGTTTCCTCCGCCATTGGTGTGTGAATGTGTGTGACTGTAAAGAGTTTTGTATAACATAAAAGGGCTGTCGCACCATGTCATTCATGTGTCATATTATATTATTTTATGAGCTATATGACATCATGTCTCAGTGCATTCCATGTCATCGATTACTGAAGGGGTGATATCATGTTTCAGTGAGTGTCACTGATAAGCCATGACATGATGTTTCAGTACATTCCGCAAGTAAACATACTTGTTTACCGACAATTTCTAATATTTAGAATTTACAAATGATATACTGTACTTGGAGGACAAAGATTCAGTCTTCATTCCAAAAATCTCACCTTAAAATCCCTCACTGAAACCTGCTCAGCCCAGTTTCCATGTGCATCACACAGAACAGCTCCAGGGAGAAAGTAGCAATGATGCACCAATGTTGACCTCAATGACTGTGTGTGTGTGTGTGTGTGTGTGTGTGTGTGTGTGTGTGTGTGTGTGTGCGTGCGTGCGTGCGTGCGTGCGTGCGTGCGTGCGTGCGTGTCACATTACGTGCACATGCACATGAAGTCACACCTGTTTATTTATATGTGTGTGCGTACATGTCTGGGGGGCTGTATGCCATTTGTGAGAGACTGGATATGTGTATGTGGCTCGAACGCACACAGATTCAGTACACAGATGCATAGATGCATACACAGATCCTGTGTGTGTCTGTGTGTGTAAAGAGCTACCTGAACCCTTCCACCCCTCAGGTCCTGTTGTCCTGTCCCTGATGTCAGGCAGACAGACCTGTGTCTGCCGAGTCCTGTCCTGACAGTAAACCAAACACATATATGGACTTTAACCTTGCAACATCATGTGTGATGATCCGCAGGAACCCACAGAGACGCAGCCTTATATAACAGGATAATCCTGAGGCAGTCAGAGGCGCAGTGATGCTGCCTATGGGAAAAATTAAATGCATGAATGTTGAATATTATGCTTTTTGATGCAAGTCCTGTGTTTCTGCATCCAGGTCTCTTGTCTGGCTCTACTGTTATCTTCTGTGGTCGGGTTGCCACAGTATCAGATGTCAAACAACAACGTTCCCTGTATGAAACCTAGTCCTTGGCAATAACATCAGTGGGATTCTCATTTTCCTGAGGCGTCAATAAGCCATGTGTGTCCAGACTGTCTGTCTGTCTGTCTGTCTGTCTGTCTGTCTGTCTGTCTGTCTGTCTGTCTCTCTCTCTCTCTCTCTCAGACATCTCAACACAACCATCTCTCGTTGGAGAGAATGACAAACTCGACCCAACGCTCCTTACATGTCTCACACCTCTGTAGGCAACAAAGAGGATGCCTCCATCCCTCCCCATCATCCAGGAAAACCATACGTTTCCCTCCGGCCTAATTAAGCTTGGAATAACTCAACAGCGAGACAGAGAAGTCATTGAACCCTGCTGGGAGAAATGAAAAGACCCTTGAAGCTGCCATGTTCAATGTGCGCCAGTGGAGTACGTTCCAGGACAACGGGAGAGAAAGAGAGGGAGAGACACACACACAGGTTGGATGACTGTAGGCACAGCATCGTTGCCATTGTTGGATCACCATGGCAACAGAGACTGGAGGACCCCATTTACAGTGACCCAGTCATGACCTCCAAAGGCCGAGTGAAAGGCAGAGAGAGACATCAGGCTTCATATCTCTATTGAAAAGCACTGTTAATGATCTAGCAGCGATGAATACAGCCCAATTATTTCAATATGACAGCATTCCTGGGGAGGGAGAGCGAGGCAAGAAGAATGTGTTTGACATTTAGGCGGGGAGGCGAGGGAGGTAACAAGTTCACGGCTCTTTCAGAAAACATGGCCGCCCACTGCTTGACGGATCACAGGGTCTGACACAGGGCAGAGAGGGAAGAGCAGACCTGGATGAGACCCAGCATGGGAACCCACCCACAAACCAGCCTCCCACATTCAAATAATAAATATGACATGAAGGGAAGCCCTGATGGCCTCCATAGAGAAACACCTCTGTGGGAATACTCCTATGGAGCCACAGCACAACGTCCAACCACATCACACGCAGTTGCGTGTGATGGAAAGGCAGCTAATATTGCTGGGAAAAAGATAATCTTAGACTAAAGGTAAACTTTTAACCACCCTGTTTTATACTTAGTTGTACGATGGTGTCATATGCGGGTGAAAATAGCCAATCTACAAGCTCACATCGCATCATGCATCATGTGAATGAGTGCTTCTAGATCAGCTATTTTCACATCGCATTGCAGCACACTGTGAGCTTGTAGATCTGATATTTTTGAACATTTTTTGAACATTTTTGAATAATTCTGTGCATAATGACACGCCCCAAGATAGTATTGCCAGGTTGAATGTGGTTAATCTTGCTGGGCAGTCCAGTCCAGTTCTTTTTTTTAATATTACATTTTTATTTATTTTTTTGATTTTATAAAAGACAATACAACAACAAGACGTAACAAGACAACACACACCAGACTGGAGAGCATATAAACGAGAGTAGTAACCTATCATACAAAAAAGTACAAAAGTCTTATTTATAAAAGATCTTGGGACAATTACTTGAAGAAGTAATGAACAATTATAGCCTTATTAGCCTACAGAGGTATACAAGTTGTACAACATATTACTATTAAACGTAAACTTGGTGTCATGGGCAGTCATAGTCTATGACTCAGAGAGTCGAGATGACCCGTAATAGGACCCCAGCTGTATTCATAGGTTGCAAGACTGTCCTGTCTGTGGCATCGCAACCTCTCCAAGTGTATTAATGATACAAACTCATTAAGCCATTTGGTGAAACTTGGAATGACAGCGGTCTTCCACTCCGTTAAAATGATTCGTTTCGCAATAAAGTGGTCTGCTGGACCGCATACAGCACAGAGTCCAGTCCAGTTCTAATTGTATTGTAATCTGGACAGAGATGCTATTGAGCTGAGGAGGTAACACATGGTAAGGAGGAGGGATGATCCCAGACCAGCTAAAACGCTGGTTCTCAAACTTTTTCATGTCAAGGACTCCCAAAATGATATGTATTTGGAAGTGGACCCCCATCTGAAA
Organism: Nannobrachium achirus; assembly: GCF_963921795.1. Taxonomy (NCBI): domain Eukaryota; kingdom Metazoa; phylum Chordata; class Actinopteri; order Myctophiformes; family Myctophidae; genus Nannobrachium; species Nannobrachium achirus. Next base: position 36,511,683 of record NC_137817.1, read on the forward strand.
ATAGTTTGTGCCCCCCAAGGACCCCTGCGGGTCTCCAGAACCCACTTTGAGAACCAATGAGCTAAATGGTTTTGAATGGGCCTGGGGATGTTAAAGATTAATTTTTTAATCTTTTTTCAAGTTGGGCTCCATTTAACCACACGAACACAAGCTCTGGGCATACTAGCTTTCGAGCTTTTGGCAAAAACAGCAGATTTACCAGCTCACAACATGTTGCAACACTTGTTGACCCCACTTCCTTTGGAGAGTGTGAGTGTTCTCATAAACTAATCCAAACCCAAGGAAGGGAGAACAATGCAAAAAGCACACTCTCCAACTAATGAGAAATCTACTGCCAACACACACACACACACTCACGCACTCGGTGGCGTGCACATGCACACGTGCGCGCGCACACACACACACACACACACACACACACACACACACACACACACACACACACACACACACACACACACACACACACACACACACACACACAGAGATAAGTGAAATGAAGAGCTATGAGCAGAAGATAAACCAAGGACACCTTCACATTCCAGGTTACATCAACATCTTGTTCTGTCTTTGACCTGGCAACCTTTAACTAGAGAATACATGCAGATCAGTGTTTTTACCTTTCTGGGATCCACAATATAAAATATAAAAAATGGGAGTGGGATGGGAGCGGGAGTAATTTTGAGTGGGAGCGTCGCGACATGGGAGTGGGAGTCATTGTATCAGGAGAGGGACGGGATGGGGTTATTTTTGAGCGGTGGTCACAACGCTCCTATACGTGGCCGTGTGTGTGGGTCTGTCTGTCTGTCTGTCTGTTTGTCTGTTTGTCTGTCTGTTTGTCTCCGTGTCCGTAGCCTGCACTCCTGCAGTAACCTTTTCTGACCACACATGTTAAGGGAGGGGCGCTGTTGCACACACACACACACACACACACACACACACACACACACACACACACACACACACACACACACACACACACACACACACACACACACACACACACACACACACACACACACACACACACACCGCTCAGTTCACACGAGTGTGATTTTTTTTTACTCTGGCCCGGGATTGGGACGGTACTGGATTTTTTCTGCGGGAGTGAAAATCCACTCTTGTGACATCCTCTACTCTGTATGCCCTGCTTTTTTATACATTCTTTTTTAATGTCTATTGAACAGATACGTACGTAACCATGGTAAGTTGCTGGTCTGTGCAGAGGCTTGTGAAAACTACTGTTGACATCACATTAATATTCCCCGTTATACATATTGTGTAAAAGCAGTGTCATATTCTGATTTTCCGGTAAGTGGTTTTGATGTGACTCATGGGGTCAGAACATAAAGGAGTGTTTAGGAGGTGTCTAAGACCAGGCTGTTAGTGACACCCTGTACTGTCAAAAGTAGAGGAAAGGGGAGAATATGAGATCAGAGAGGCAGAGAAGGAGACGGAGAGGGAAGGAGAGAGAAACAGAGTATGAGAGAGAGACTGACAGATAATGAGGGAATAGTGAGAAAGGATTTCCATACTGTTCACACTATCCTATAGGAGAACCATACAGCCTTTGAGACAATGTTTCTGCACACAAAACTCTCTCTCTCTCTCTCTCTCTCTCTCTCTCTCTCTCTCTCTCGTGTGCTCTAATGTCCTGTCTCTCTCCTAAAGGTAGCTGCCGTGTGCCCCATTTCATCAGCCCACAAATAATAAACCTGTCAACAGGAAGTCCCCCAGGAGCTTCTGTTAGCAGCAAAGCATGCTGGGAAGCTAATGGGCCTGGCACTCAAGACAGTGTGAGCCAGGTGAGCTGTTTGACACATTTAATGTTAGCACTATGGGAGCCAGAAATATACGCTATTCAACTATCTCTACTACCTGTGTCGCTATGCTATTGCTAACATGCTCATGATATGAAATTCATATTCATATTCATATTTGTATAATTATATTCATAATATAAAATTATCATCATCACCATCACCACCATCATTATTATTATTAATACTATAACAGGGTGGTTAGTGCACTTATCGCTTGCTCCTACTCCGACTTTCAGCTCGGTCTCTGACCCATCCCTCTTTTCCTGTCTCACAACACTGTCCTATCTAATAGGACCAACCATCCAACCATAAAAATATATAAATATAGTAAATAAACTAGAAAGATGCAATTGGAAATTGCAAGTGTGGTTGCCGTGACTTGAGTCACATTTGCAAAATAATTCTGTCTTCATAACATTAGAATTTTCCCATTCAAGTCAATTGGGGAAATTAATTCACTAATAAATGAATTGCCATAAATGAAGATCTCTGTGTCAGTCCTTGTCCCGTTTATGCCCATATATGGAGATCCCTGATGTCATCAATATTAAAGGAGCTATAGTCAACTTTTTCATTGTAGGGCCGACAATTTGTTTACATCCTAGTCTATAGACTAGAATGTAAACAAAGTGTCGGTCTGACAATGGCCAAAATGATTATTTTATCATTATTTTACGCTTTTTGTGGTCTTTCTTGAATAGAAACACATAATATATGAAGCTTATTTTTTTTATAAAATATTTTCGAAACATTATTTCTATTTTAGCATCCGTTTTTCAAGAAAAAGTTGACTATAGCTCCTTTAAGGCCATATCTTGAAATGCCCATATATGGACATACTGTGTCAGTCTCATGTGGCGTCAGACATCTATGATGTCAGTCATCTCCATATTTGGGAAAAGGTTCATTTTTGCATTGTCCCATTCAAGTCAATGGAGAAAATGAATTGACTAATACATTAATATAAATTAAACTATATAACGTAATGCACCCAGATGTGCCCCGATGAAGCCGGACGATTTGACATGGCCCAAGTGAGTGCCAGCAAAACGGTGGGAGGAGTAGCGCGGCAAAATAAAGTTTATCTGGAAAGATGGATGGAAAGATGGAAGGAAATGGAATAAAGACGGACAAGTACTATCGTCTGGGCAACCACACTAATAATAACGAATTTACCCACAGTAAACCAGCTTCAAACTGTTTTATTCCTATCTGGCCTGGAGACCTGGTGTTAACGTGCACCTCTCATCTCGACTGTGGCCGGATTACATTTACGTTGTCTGGTATTACAATTCACTGACAACTCACAATGAATGACATGACATATTTCCGGGCACGCAGGTATAAACATAGGGGTAAAATACCTGTCCACTGTCACCATGGAGTCTAGTGGTTCCCCAACCTTTCAGGTCAAGACCCAAAAGAGAGATTAGACGTTTGCCCGGGACCCAAAATAGTGAAAAAAGCTACAGTACAAGCACACCCTACGACAAGCACACCCAAGCTAGTGAAAAAAGCTAAAAGCACATGTTGCGAGCTTATAGATCGCCTATTTTCTTAATTATTATATTTTTTATTGTTTGTTTTGAAATGTACAACATTATTTAAAAATATGTTTTAAATGCAGGAAATGAAAATGGGATTTTGTCATGAGCCATAAAAATTGGTCCGTGACCTAAATATGGGTCCCGATGCAATGTTTTTGGAAGCAGTGGTCTAGGTGTTCTGGGAGGACTCACTCCTACAGGCTGTCAGTGAGGGCTGTTGAGCGGGAGGAGCGGGACGGGTCCTCCATAGGGAAGGGATGATAAGCGATATAAGCGTTTATCGTGATAAAAAACACTCACGATAATCATATCGAGGAGATTTAATTTATCGTGATATCGTCCTCCATCATGCACTGGGATCAATTCACCTTTTATTTGCCGAGCTGCATATCTGATACCACTTGTCTTAAACCATCTATACTTGGTAAAAGGTACTTATAATATAATTATGTACTTGATACAGTCTTTTTTTTTCACTCTATCAAATGTCTTTGCCAAAAGATAGCCGATCTACAAGCTCACAACACGTTTTTTTGGCAAATGTTCCGCCCCAGGATAATGTATTTTGATTATCGCGATAATATTGTTTCTTTTGTCACAATCATCGTGATATGAAATGTTC
>NC_137817.1:36520674-36558174 GCF_963921795.1 Nannobrachium achirus
TTTAGAGGTATTAAAGTATTTAAATTGTCACTTTAGAAATGTGCAGATAGCCTCTACACACTTAAACTTTATGTTGGTTTGTTTACTTTCAAGTGAGAAAACAATGTTGCACATTAGTCAGTTAATCATCTGGGGACCCCCAAAAACTATTTGGGGACCTCCATGGGGCTCCCGACCCACAGGCTGAGAACCACTGGCCTAGATCAAACCATTTCTAATGCTCGGTGATAGACTGCCGTCTCATGCAGGTGCTGTGGAAAACATCACAACATTTCCAAAATAACCCTCTTTCAGAAGGAAACGGGCTAGAGTTTCCAACAGCCCGTGTCGCTGGCCTGGTCCTCATTAGCCCTCTCACTCTGGGTCCTCCGATGACCTTTAACCCTGCCTATTGTCCAGCTGGGGTCTCCCTTGACAGAGCCCTAGCCGCCGAACAAAGCGCTGTCATTAACTCCGGCTCAGCCCACCGCATGCCACACACACACTGCAGCCAGAAGACAGCCGCCTGGCTGGCCGTAGTCCGTCTGGGACGACTACGAAAGGAGGTCAGACCAACACAACGATGCTCTGTTAATCAAAACGCATCACGGGCCAACAGCGTCTATCTACCTGCCCCCTGCGTAAACACACATGTGTGAGGGGCCCATTGTTCCTCCAGGCCAACCGCGACCGCATGTCAAGCTGCATGCATCGGGGGTCGAACGCAGTAATGACTCCTAGGGGCAGATGTTTATTTTCTCCTTCTCTCAGTTAATAAACCCAAAACACCCGAGTACACAGGAAGACATGTTTGAACTGTTTCTTTAGAACCAAGCGAGACCCTGACCCAGATAGAATATCGCCCACATGTAATTATTGTATGTTTATTTTAAAGGGAGGTTGGGCAGTCCACACCACTAAGAAACGTACATTGGTTTATTATAGGATAGGGATGAGCAAGGGTTGAGGACAGATCGAAGGAGGTGGGATGAATCTAGGTTTGTACATGAGAGGATGAAAAGAAGAAAGGGGGTCATGGATGAGGTGATGAAGGAATGATGGGTTAACGTTATATTATATTAGAACTTAGGCAAACAACAGAAAAACATAACAGGAACTGTTTCAATAGGGTGGAATTGAAATTGAAGTGGTTTGTCGCCTTAAAACGTTTTCCTTTTTTGAAGATAACAAAGGCAGGCTTTGACCAGTAGAAGTGCTGTTATACTGGGCCTAGTTCAATGAAGTGGCCATCTGATAAACATCAATAATAGAAATACTCACTCTGTGTTCGGTCCATGTCACTGCAGCAGCATCATCTCTTCACATTAGAATGCTCGCCTATAATAACAAAACACACGATTAGTATGTTAGTGAAAGACAGAAGCAATGAATGTTGAATCTAGGGCTGCAACTCTCAATTATTTTCTTAGCGATTATTACTTTTCGATCAATTGAATATATATATATATATATATATATATATATATATATATATATATATATATATATATATACACACTGTGTGTGTGTGTGTGTGTGTGTGTGTGTGTGTGTGTGTGTGTGTGTGTGTGTGTGTATATACAGTATATATATATATATATATATATATATACTGTATATATATATATACCAACAAATAGATTTACCACTCAAGTATTATATATACGGTACTTTGTTGCACAACAGGCTTGCAAAAAAGTGGAAAATAGCGATGCAACCTTGTGTGAGCTTGAAGATCTTGATATTTACAGGGATTGATTATTCGATTGATTATTTTTATTAAATTATCAAAATGTTTTATAATCGATTAGTTTGATTAACTGTTGCACCCCTAGTTGTACCTAATGACAGGGTCAGTGTTACTAACGTTTTGCACCTCCTTTTAATTTGCACACGTGTGATAATCTGCAAATAAACTATAATCAATAAGGCACAGTATATGAGGTATTGTTTTTGTCTTTTAATTGATGTCTGAAATATCTGCAGTAACTTACCCAAGACTACATAATAGCCTTTGGGTGTCATATAGGCCTATACTCAGCTAAACTGGTGACTGTAGTAGTAAAACACTGGCCAAGGACAATATGCCAGGAAAGAAGCTTTGGCCTATACATGTATTCCGCACCAATAAATAATCCATGCTGAAATCATCCAAGCAATGACATTGTCCAGACTATGTTCTACACACAATTGTCTAGTCTACTCTAGGCTAAAATGGAAGTCCCTTTCAGACACTTTCATCTACCGGTATATTGGTTATTGATTTTGTAAGAGGCTACAGGCTAATTACTACAGCAGCTACATCATATCAATGAGGTTTATCACTAGAAACAAATAGAATGTGCCATCAGTTTACTTTTCTTTTATGTCACAATAGCTGTATTTAAACAGAATATTGGAACCAAGCAGTAGGCCTAGTTAAAAAAAAGAAGAAAGAAAGAAAAAGGAAAAGAAAGAAAGAGAGAAAGAGAGAAAGAAAGAAAGAGAGAAAGAAAGAAAGAACGAAAGAAAGAACACACACACACACACACACACACACACACACACACACACACACACACACACACACACACACACTTGACTGAGATAGTCCACTGGTCCTGTCACCATGGGCTAAACCAAAGCTCTTTACAAACAAACTCCAATGAATGTAGCAGGTGGTGGTGCCGTGGTAGGCCTGGCTATAACATTATGTTTCAAGTTTTTCAGTAAAATATTCACTCAGCTGCACTTCAAAGACACTTTAGACACAACTAGCCTAAACATACAAGTAATGGGATAGTAGTACAGTAGTAGTAATACAGGGGGTCCCTCTTGCGTTGTTCAGCCGTCATGTCAGGAGCGCTGGAGTGGAGACACAGCTGTGATGATTATGGGTGAATGAATGTTGTGTGGAGCCCTGCTGCCCTCCTCTGGCCCATTATGTGTATCCATTCTATGGGATTAGATTCATGCCAATAGTCCAAACCTTGAAAGTAGTATTTCAAGACTGTAAAATGTTTTTGAATCTCTGAAAAAATGTGTTGTATCTCTGAAGAAATTCTGCCAAGACATTGTACAGAGTTTCGAAATCATTTTTCAGAGATTCAAAAACATTTTTCAGAGATTAATTTTTTTTTTTCAGAGATTCAAAAACATTTTACAGTCTTGAAATACTACTTTCAAGGTTTGGACTATTGGCATGAATCTAATCCCATACCATTCCACACTGCCGTCAAAGTTGGAGGCAAAAAAACTAACCACCATGATGTTAAGTAACTAGAAGTACATACTCAACAGTACATTTACTCGGGTAGACTACTGTAGTAGCCTACAATTATGAGCTACTTTTACTTCACTGCATAGTACCAATTTCCTTTTACTTCTACTCCACTACATCTCAGAGGGAAATATTGTAGGCTACTTCTCCATTACAATTATTTGAAAGGTTGGAATTGGATACTAGATCCTACTTATAAGTAAAAGTACCAATACTGCAATGTAGAAATACTTTCAAGTAAAAGTCCAGAATTCAAAATGTACTTGAGTAAAAAAAGCATTGGTATCAAAATATACTTAAAGTAGGCTACCAAAAGTAGAAAGTAGCCAGAATGTCCCATTTCAAAAGTTTTCAAATCTTTTGAAAATAGATACAAGCTCACAACGCCTATATAGGCATTGTGAGCGTAAGTGGGTAATTTTTATAACATTTGAGTAGGCCTACTTTTTCCACCACATGATATCCACTGCTAAACTCAGCTTCACCGCCAGAGTTGCAAACATAAAATCTAGCTTTCTCTTTTCGGTGTGCGTTTTCAAATAGCTAATGCAACGTCCTACATTTGTACGTACCTGTAGACTTGTAGAGTTTTAAGCTAATTTGCTTCCATGCTCCCATCTTTTGAAAGGTGGATTGCCGAGACGGCGTTGACAGACACTGAGAGCGGTTGCTGCGGTGCCGGGTAGAGTCATGCTGTGATTGGCTAATTGGTTATCAAACAAGAAAACTTGTCCAATAATGTGGATCAGTTCAGGCATGAACCGCCTCGGACGCTACAATAACAGGAAGAGAAAATTCAGCAAAAGTGGAAAAGCTGATGATGATGGTTTACATAAAATGAACAACTTTACCTAAGAAAAGTTATCATCTTCACAGGCTCTGCTCAATGATACATTTAGTCAACATTTGTGTCCTCTAACATCCATCTTCAACCGCTTATCTGGAATCGGGTTGCAGGGGTAACAGACAATTCCAACAGAGATTTCCAGTGTTCCCTGTTCTCTGACATACTAGCCAATCACAGAACGTCCCTCTGGTCTATGGAACAGACATATACCTTCACTATAGAGAGCCCTGGAGGCACTTTCTTCACACACACACACACACACACACACACACACACACACACACACACACACACACACACACACACACACACACACACACACACACACACACACACACAGGCATGGCACTGTTATGGTCCAGGACGAAACGCATCAAGCTTCATGGTCAAGTGAAGGCTGTGTTCAACTAACTCCGCTTTTATAGTCCGCATCGTGCAGACAGACACATTGAGGGAATAGATTTCCAGGACGAGGGGAGAAAAAAAGGAGCCAGACCGAATTGATCCTACCCTGAAAACAAATACACTGTCATTGACGAGTCTCGTTGTTAATGCTTTTCTAAGAGGGACGAATCAGTGATTCATATCCTAGATAGTGGACATCAATGGACGAGCTCAGTAGAGATGCAGTGCTGTCATTATTATGGGCTTGGCACGGGTTAGAGGGTCATAAATCTAAGCTCTTCTGCTCCCAGGGACAACATTTTGACTTAAGAAAATATCTATTAATGTCAATGTTTTAATGGCAATATTAGGGTTAATGCCAATATTATGATCAATTTGGGAGGATTTCTAATGAAAGTTGTATTATTTAGCAAGTAGAGAATCCATGAAATGTATTAATAACAATATTATATTTAGACCTATTTCATGCTACAGTATGGGCCTTGTGGAAATTCAGTTTCTACTGTAGGATGGGGGCAGTTAGGTGCTAAGTGTCTTGCTCTGGGATGCAGACACATCGCTGGGAATGGGAATCAAACTTAGAACCTTCTGTTTCCCAGGCAGGCTACCTATAAACATTCAGCTAACAGCCCAGGCTACTGGTTGAAATTAAACATTTACACGCAGACTCTAACCAACCTAAAGTTCGAGTCTTTCCAAACAGCTCTTTGCTTTTCATGATTCGATCATTTCACCATGCTGTGTAATATTGGGTTTCCGGTGCTTTATTGTTGTGCAGCAGCATCCTTTATTGGGAAAAGAGGGCACAATGATTATTCAAACGTCTTGAGGAATATTGACTTAGGCCGAACAACGAGCACAGTCGACTGTTTGTGAAAGTTATCGCTGCCTTCAATTGTTAAAAGGACGAGGGGTGGATGTTTGAGGAGGAAAGTGTACAGCTGTCTCTAGAGGCCCTGTCACCGATAATTAGCGATCAATCACGAATTAGTTTAAAAGCTTGAAAAGAACACTGAGAGCACTATTAGATTGCAGAGATTCACTGCTCTCCGATAATTACTTGGGTTTTTAGAGAGGCTGGGGCCCTGCTGTTCGTTCATCATGGCTTCTACAGGGGCCTGTTGGTCTCATAAATCACAGGGATATTTAAAGCGCCGTAGGCCAGTTGTCTGAATAAAGGCTGCTGAAGAGGGCTGTCCTGTACATGTGCAACCTAAAAGGAGCTTCTCACAGTTGTGGGATTATCCAACATGTTCAGTATTGAATGAACGTTGACTAGAGATCTGCCTTCAACAATATCTTTGACAGAAGCCGTTTCATTTTATTTCATGATGTCTTCAAAATGTCATGCTGAGTGTTTAACTATTAAGACGACACACACATGTATTTGGTCTTTAAGTATCATTTACAACAATGAATTCCTTCTCTTTGTATGATTGGACGCACCAAAAATAAATTCTTCATAGCCCACTATGGCAAGGGACAATGTTAAACATAAACAGGCTTTAATAAAGGGAAAATGGTTGGGGGTCAAAACGTAAACCTCTGCTATTTCGCTTCTATTAGCCAGGGGCCTAAAGGGCAACAAATCCAAACATGGCACAAACCGGTCTAGCATGAGAATAGTCAAACCAAAACTGGAGGTGACCATTGCTCTGATCAGCGCAATATACTGTAGGAATTACTTTGTGTTTTATAAGCACAAATCTCAAGGTCAGATTTTTCTTCTCACATTGTATTCTACAAAGCTGTATTGTGCAAAGCTCCCATTTTGCAACATATTCATGATCAGTCACATTTATGTGCACACTGACAGCAAGCCAAGGACATCAAATCTCAATTATTTTTTAAAACATCAACTAGTATATCTTCTTTTTTTATTTATTAGTGTGGTGTCCCAATAGGGCAACACATTATAGTCCTGGGGAAACTTTATTTACTACTAGTCTACTAATCTATGAAAAGGTTATGGGTTCCCTGCTTCATCTCTCTCTCTCAACTAAGGGGTCCTTGGCCTGAAGATGCTGAAGACCCCTGCATTAATTATGTCACTGCCCAGGCCTAATCAGTAACAGGGAAGACTAACATTCACCATCTCCATCCTGCAGAAGTTGAAAATGAAAGGCCTTATTAAGGGCCTGGTCCTGTCAGGGAACTGGCACAGCAGATTCAGAAGGTGATCCTAGCCTTGGCTGACTACATGTGAGCAACATGCCATGCATTGGAGGAACTGATATCCACAAGGCGATGCAGAAACTTGAAGACAAGGCTCCCCACATTATTGTGGTAGCTGATATGTTTAGCAGGAGAATCATCTCTCCTAAGCGAATGAAGATGTTTGTTTTGGATGAAGCCAATGAGATATTGAGTCTGGGTTTAGAGAATCAGATCGCTGACATTAAGAAATTGCCACGAGACATTCAAGTGGTACTGATGTCAGCCACAATGCCTGTTGAGGTGCGGGAGGAGGTGACCAAGAAAGTCATAAGAGAGCCCATTAGGATCCTTGTCAAGAAGTTAATTTATTTGTTTGTCCCCGAGGGGCGATTTGGTATACAGCAAAATATATAAAAGCAGACATGTATCACAAATACATAAAACACATAGAACAATAAAATCATGATAGCAGTTCGAGGTATCAATCAGTGAGTCAATGAGTGCAGGTAATCCAAGCAGGGCCTAGCTAAAGTAGAGCAGCACTTTATAGGCCAGACAGGACCTAAGTCACATTGAAATTCATAATTGAAGTAGCATATTTTCATAATAATTACAAGTTGTAGTTAAATCGCACAAGGAGGCAACAGATTACCTCCTCCTCTCATCAGCATTTAAAGCCTGTATAGAAGCAGGCACAATGGGCGAATTATGCCTGTTTGTTGTGGCCCTTGGAACTGAAAAATAGCAGATCTACATGCTCACAAGCAAAAGTGTCATCTCCTATTGCCTTAAGAGCCAGGTGCACGCTCCTGCACCTTGCTATTTACATGATGCATTTGAATGAATTTAACCCTGTAAAATATCCACAAAAGATCCCTGTCTGTGGAAAAAAACACACTTGAAGGGAAGACGGTCAAATGTTTTCAGCAAGTTTATTTCAGTACAAGTGGTTTTTAAAACACCTCATAACATCTCACTTCCTCTCAGCCCTCGAGTAAAAGCAAGCAAGATATCAACTCCTTCAGATATGGTCATCATGTCTATTATAATTTTCTGTGCAAAAGAACATTTTGAAGCATACTATTTTACAGAAAGTAAAGAGTTGACATTTTGGACGACAGGAGCAAAGAAATGGTCACGTAATAACTGATAATCATGCGTTATACACGTGTAAAAACTGGACAACAAGGACAGTAAGTGGCTAGCTTACATACGGTATGTGCCTGTTCCAACAGTAAAAAGGAACAGTTAAAATAAAAAAGATACTGTCCATGATTCCTCTCAGTACCTATTCTCTTGTTTCCAAAGCCTTGTGTTTACATAGATCCAAAAAGTATGTGTGTATGCATGCACTTGTTTTATCTTTACACAAGGTACAGTACATACAAACCCAATGTGTTCTTCTAATAAGGCAATATGTGGCAAAACAAACACCTGTAATAAAACAAAAGAGACTAAATCTTCACAGAGTGAACAGCATTGATGCACTGGTTTAAGGCCCTCGGAAACATAACATGACTGGTTTACCACGCGCCACTGTTGAGTACCTCCTGAACAGGTCTGAAGTACCGATGAAGTAGCAGGAGAATGAACACCTAGTCACGCATTGATAAAAAGCTAAGGGCTGATGAGAGAAGAGCCACAACCGCAAAGGAACGATTCAACTCAATACATGGACTCATTTAATATTTAATAACAGAGTGGCTCTAATCTCTCCTGCTGTTCTGTTCCCTCATCACGTTTGAAGATGTACTCCAACCATTAAGCATAATTAAGTAACTACAAAATACAAATGCAAATGTTGAGGGGATTAGGTGACTGTGGAGAGAAGCAACCATGGGCAGAGGGAGGAAAGACAAAACAGGTCAGATAAAAAATTGGGTCCTCACACAAAAAAGGGGTCTGGTGGTCAGAGACACCAGGCTCCCCATTGAGCAGATAACCGTTCGAATACCCTATTTTTAAAATGTTAAATTTGAATTGTTATGATGCCTGCTTTTGTTGGTGTACACCTTCAGATTTCAGGTCTATTAAATGGACCAGAAACAGTGATAATATGCTGGTTTGTCCTGTCATTCCAGGTCAGAAAATGTGACTTTGTGTGTGGATACCAGCTTAGGTATAATAAATGTATAAGCTAGTCTGCATATACCATTAAACACAGTATCTCAGTACCATGCTGAGGATGAATGGGTGCTTTACAAAGCTGCTGGTGCAAAAGTGTGTATGTGTATATGTGTGCGTGACGCATACAGTAGGTGCATGTGTGTGAGGGAGGGTACTATTGACACAAATGTTCACGTTGCATCAGACAATGCCCTAAAATCATTTATATAAAATACAATCATGAATACATCTTTACAAACAAGACAAAAAAATAAATTTCAATGCAAAGCAGATTGCCTCATTGAGTCAAACGGCCCCAAATAAAAGACAAAATATACATATTTCAGTTGGTGGACAACACAGTGGGGATGAGAGGTGGAAAGATCAGAAGAAAAGATTCCTTTCTTTCCAAAAACGTCTCTTAATCTTGGCACATTTACCATCATGTAACAGTAAGTTCAAATACAAACTGTGAGGGGGTGGGGATCAGAGTTTATAATCAGCATCCTATTGAATCGTACTGCTGTCAGACACATTGGAGAAATGTCTTCTCATTATCCATGATCTTTATCCCAAAGATCACCATCTTTGGGAGCTAAACTCAGTAAGCCCACAAAGCTAAATATAAATGAGTTAATGCCATTCAAAATTCTCTGTTTATGAGCCATCACATGTAAAGCTGCTCCAGGATCTGTGCAGAGGCTGTGTACCAATCCAAGAGTAACTCGTGTCTAAGCCAGTGTTTCTTAACCTGTAGGCTAGGACCCAGCAGAGGGTTGTGGAATATTCTTATAGGGTAAAAAAGAAAATGAAAAAAGGAATGACTTCAGCAGAGAATATTTCATACATTGGTGTCTGACTTCAAAGTCAGTGCAAAAACAAACATGGGTCCCAGTGTGAAACCAGTTAGGAAACACTGGTCTAATATCTGGTGACAGTGGCCAGTTACACACAGTTCCCTGAGAAGCCCATACACACTTCCTCAAACATTCCAGAACTACAATTATGGTGAAGCAGTGCAGACAATTAAGTGTTCCCGCGGTCCTGACCAACGAAAAGCCAAAACACACAGAAAGATATGGTATAGCATTACAAGTAACAGGACACGATCAAATTCAATATTTACATAACCAGCTGTCCCGAATATTGATAGAAATGATATGAGGAGTTTTTTTCCATCAACTTGAACATTCCTACAGAGAGCTTGTAGGCGTTAGCATGTACGCGCGTTGGGTCATATACGTAGCTCTGCACTGGTGGTTTACAAACACGTGGACACTGCACAGTGTCAACAATCCAATTCTAATTGTGGGTGCGTTACTCGACTGTCACTGTGATTACAGCTCATAGACAGTGGGATCATTTGAAGAGACAAATAACAAATCCATATTCTACTACAGTTTGTAAACAATGTTGCAACAGTTCTCTAAGTCTTGCAAACAAGTGTGTACTATACCAATGTATCGGTCCAATATCTTCTAACGTACATACGGTGTATAGTACATTATACATCTATATGTGTACCATTTAACGTGTGTGTTTTTATTTTTTGCATTCTATGTTCCGGTTGCTGGATGCTAATTTTGGCTTTAAGCAACAAACTATGAACTACTCAACTACTATGAACAGTGAGTTTGCATTACAAACAGTCTTTCTATCCCTGGCAATCTCCACAAACCCAAATCCTTCACAGTTTGGCTTCAGCGTCCGCCTCTTTTTTTATCTATTTTGCCCCAGTCCTTTTTTCACCACATATATATTATATCATAAAAAAATAAGTTATTGCGCATCCAAAAAAGTGCATCGTATATTTGAAAAATATCTCTTTCATTAGTTTTTCTCCCCCTGCTGCTCTTGTTGGTTTCCTTTCTTCAGAGTTAGGAGACAGTGGACACACTGGTCTTGTCCCCCGTCCTACCGTGTTATCAGTAGAGGGGGGAGGGGGGGTCTTGTTATGCAATCACCATGGGAACGTCGTCTGAGAAGCCGCTGATCATCGGTGCGTCTTCATCATCATCACCTGGAGAGAAACACCACGAAGGTATTCAATAAGGACATTTTAGGTGTCACATGTTGTAAGGCTGCAGTCCTCAATCTTTTTAACTTCCAAGGACCCTCAGTCTGATATAATGTACGTATGGTACATTAGCACATGGATGCCGCATTTCACACAATCTCTTTTAAATCCTAGGGAAAATCCTCTGTGTGTGTCTGAGACTTAAATGGAACCAAATGAACCTGTTGGTTTCACTTGCACACTCACTGTGTTACAGAGCTCTAAGGGTCTATTTGGCTCCTACCAATAATTTAACTGGGTACCCCCTGGAACTCCCTCGGACCCAACTTTGAGAACCACTCTTGCAAGGCATGATCAACTGGTCGTCATACAGGTCAAAAAATAAATAAATATATATATATATATATATATATATATATATATATATATATATATATATATATATATATATACATACATACATACATACATACATACATACATACATACATATATATATATATGTATATATATGTATAATTGCGACCGTCAGGGAGCAGTTTACTATGAAAACCTCCACCGGCCGTCCGTCCGTCCGTCCGTCACACGTCACACGTCACACCTTTGCCCTGCTCATATCTCCGCATCAGTATGACATCACACCACATGTGTACACAAACCTTTGTGTACGTTGCTGTGGCAACAGTCTGTTGTTGCTGGTCTGTTAGTGTACGTTAGCAACCACCTTAGCAACCATGGTTTTACCCTAGCAACCAACTGTTTACCCTAGCAACCAACTGTTTACCATAGCAACCATGTTTTTTTACCCTAGCAACCAACTGTTTACCATAGCAACCAGATACGCAGAGCAGGGATCTCCATATATGGGCATAAACAGGTGACATCACACTGATGTCAGATACTCAGAGCAGGGATTTCTCCATAATATATGGGCATAAAAGGGATTCTGTTAGGGATCTCCATATATGGGCATAAAAGGGATTCTGTTAGGGATCTCCATATATGGGCATACAAGGGATTCTGTTAGGGATCTCCATATATGGTTATAAAAGGGATTCTGTTAGGGATCTCCATATATGGGCATAAAAGGGATTCTGTTAGGGATCTCCATATATGGGCATAAAAGGGATTCTGTTAGGGATCTCCATATATGGGCATAAAAGGGATTCTGTTAGCTGTTAGTGATCTCCATATATGGGCATAAAAGGGATGCTGTTAGGGATCTCCATATATGGGCATAAAAGGGATTCTGTTAGGGATCTCCATATATGGGCATGAAAGGGATTCTGTTAGGGATCTCCATATATGGGCATAAAAGGGATTGTATCCCAGATGATGCCCTGTTAGGAGATCCACACTAACAGAATCCATATATGGTCCTACCGACAGCTGCTATAAGCCAACCCTGGCGATAAGGTCTGAGTCGAAGAAATGCTTCTTTCCTGGCAAGAATTGCCCCTTTATACTGTATGGCTCGTTTGTGTATTGTATGACATCACGCCACATCATCGGCTGAGGACTGTGTGATGTCATCATATCTCCATATATGGAGACATAAGTTGCTCATGCCCAAATATGGTCTGGTGAGGTCAGACTTAGTGTGATGCGTAGGTTATCTCCATATATGGAGATTCAACTTCAATGAGTAACCATGGCAAACTGTCAACTGCCCGTATGTCTTGATAATTGGTAAAACAAACTTTTGGCCTATTTGTGGAGATAAGCGACCAACGGTCGCTTATCTCCCGATTAGGGAGTCTTACTGGTATATATATATATATATATATTATATGTATTATATATACATTAGAGAACTTCAATGCACTCCAATTGAGAGTGCCAATTTGACCTGTTACAAATTAAGATTAAGTCTCATATCTCAAAGGTGTATAATTATACATACATAACCTATGCTAGTGAGTCTGTAAACATGTTAAATGTTTGTGAAACTGATGTCTCACCCAGCTCATCTCCAGAGGAGAAGATAGCAGAGCCCAGGCGTGAGTTGTAGTGGGAGTTGGCAAAGGCGGTGAAGTTGTTCTGCAGGCGCCTGTGCCGCATGTAGAGCGCCCCCATGCCACCGCACACACCCAGCAACAGGAGGAACAGAACGGGAACCACCACGGCTGCCATGTCCCCTGACTGGCCTTCACTGCGGGATGCATCACTGGCCCCTGGAACGAGAAGACAGTTAAACCCTCTAGTCTTAGTGAAGAGGAGTTGTAACTGTACTCTGACCGCTTTTTCCCCCCCATCTACACACCAAATATCTTCAACAGAAACAGCTGATCAGGGCTTAAAGTGTTGTGATGTGTTGTGAGCTTGTAGATCTGCTATTTTTGGCGAATGCAGGGGTTGAAGTGGTTAAAACCTTTATACTTCATTGACCGAAGTCAAATCGCTTAGCTGAATAGCCAATCTATAAGCTGACAACGCACCGCAATGCGAAGTCTTGTGAGCTTGTAGATATGTTTTTGCCAAATGTCCCCCTATATATGATTATTAACCATTTTTGGATAAACCGTGGGTGAAATAACTAATAAATTATTGATAGGCCTATTATAGCTTTTAAAAAGCACAAAATCTCAGCATGCATGCCTTTGTAGTACTTTAATATTACGTCATTTTCCACCAGGCACAAATTAGCCGCCTACTACACGTGTTATGCCAGCAAGGAGTCCTTCCACCTAAAAAAAAAAACAGTGGAGGCAAACGCTGCTATAATGAGATAGAACAAACAATTTAAAAAGAAAAAAAGGGAGAAATTAACCCTGCCGAAGACAGGGTTGAGTAAAATTGTTAAACCTTGCATTTCTGTGATCTCACAACTAAGAAAACAAACGCCAGGGAAATAATAATAATTTGACATGCTGTCGGCGCGGATCTATAAATAGGAGTATATCATTAATGCGGTAGGATGACGGATAGATAATGAACATCCCATCCATGCCTAGGATGCAAGCATTTAAGTAATCAACAGATAGGAAATAAAAGCATTCCCTATGGGAGAGGCTCCAGTATCATCAGTACCTGTTCCCAGCTGGTCGTACAGCAGGAGGGCAGGCTCTCCACACAGCTGTCCATTCAGCAGACAGCGGGCCTGCACAGAGAAGGTGTAGTTGTGTCCCACTAGAAGGCTGTTGATGCGGAAGTACGTCTCTGTGGTGTTGCCCAGGAACAACGACTGGTTGGTCACGCTGTCGTGGACGTGCACCTCGTAGCCCTACACGTGCACAAGCGTGTGCACACACACACACACACACACACACACACACACACACACACACACACACACACAGACAGACAGAGAGACAGACAGACACGCGTTACGTTAAAGCACCTGTGCTCACATATGAATAAAAGAAATGTCTAGACTGGCAGTTTACATGGAATCTGATTGAACATGAAGAGAATGTTACTGTAAACATAATAAATAAATAAACAAACTCATATTATAATATCAAAGACTGAGTGGTCAATCCTAGTCATTCAGAGGGAATGCTGTGGTGGACCTGGGGACTACCCATAAGTCTGAAGGTTCATTAGTCCGAAGGTTCATTAGTACGAATTTAGTTAGGGTTACTGAGGTTAGGGTTAGGGTTAGGCATAGTATTCTTAACAAATTCGGACTAATGAACCTTCGGACTAATGAACCTTCGGACCAATGCCATGGCACCATGGACCTTGTTGTAAAGCAAAGCAAATGATGCTCTGGTCTGAGCGTTGCTTAAGGCAGCGGTTCTCAAACATGTTCATGTCATGTCATGTCATGTCATGTCATGTCATGTCATGTCATGTCATGTCATGTCATGTCCCTGTTCTGGTTAGAGTTACCCGATGGCTGTTGTTCAGTAGCTACTCTCTCACCCTGCTCTCGTTGAAGCCTTTATCCTTGACGGCCAGACTCTTCCAGAACAGGAACACGTGGTCTTTCTCGGTCAGGATCTTCAGAGCTTCAGGAGCAGGCAGTGGGACTGGAGCGAGAGGAAGAACTTCGGTTACACCACCGACGTTTCGCTCCACAGATTCCTATGCTAAATGTGATGTTTCACACGAATGTTGAATGGACCTTCCATCTTCTGGGTGGTCTCACCTGTACTCAGGGTGAAGCTGGCCTCCTTGCTCATGTTGCGCAGGCGCACAGAGACGCTGTATAGACCTCCAGGCTCCAGGCCTTTCAGCACATACTCCACTGTGTTGTTTCGGGTGCTCAGCTTGTAGTCCAGCTCAGACTTACGGATCACATCCCTCACATGGATGGCATATGTCTGAAGAAAAAGAAAAAAACAACTTTCAGTATGTTTTTGAGCACACTTTTTGCTCCATTATTGCCTCTCCATTTTCTTCCAGTAAAGTTTTCCTATGAACGGGATCATAGTTACTTTGCAGATATAAATTATAATATTATTATCGTTTCAGGTAAAGTTATCGAAAACCAATGCAGAGGCTCAATTTAATTGACCTCATCAATTTATATCCTATCCCATGTTTAACCTGATCAAAAGAAATGTCATTGAAATCGTAACAGTTATAGCTCAAATCTAAAATGACAGATGCTTTCCCCGATTGAATGGATTAAAAAAAAAATCCCCTTAGGGCTCATCTCATGTATGAGAGGTGTTACCAGATTAGAGGTTGGGGCGTCATAAGGCGGTTGCCATTTCAACACGGCCTGAGTTTTGTCCACGTGGACACGGTGGAGGTTTCGGGGCGGCAGCCTCTCATTGGGGATCATCTTCACCACGGCATAGTCAGATGGAGGACCAAGAAACGGAGAGATGGCACGCACCTAAGGACGGACACACACACACACACACACACACACACACACACACACACACACACACACACACACACACACACACACACACACACACACACACACACACACACACACACACACACACACACACACACACACACACACACACACACACAGGACACAATTAGGACAGCAACAAGTTTTGTATTTTTGGCACACAGTGCCAAAATGCCGTCTGTGGACAAGAAGGCAGTGAGTGTGGTCTGATGTGTGAATGAAAGGAGGGTTACCAGGAAGAGGTACTGCTCATCGCTCTCCACCGTCACCATCACACTCAGACTGCTGCTGTTGATAGAGCGGGGACTGCGGTACAGGTCCAGGAAAGAGGTGGCGTAAAACACACCATACACCTACACGCACACACACACACACACACACACACAGTTAGCATAAAACAAAATGGCAAGTCGCAAGTTCACACAATACACAATACAAGAAATATAAATGTTCGTGTATTGTGGACATCTCAGGGTCTATTGACAGGTCTGAAGGTGGGATTGTAAGGTCGATTGATTTTGAGGAAAGACCGTTTTCAAATTGACCTTGTTTAACCAACTAACAGAAGAAAGGAGGAGTTCAGGGCCACGAAGAACCACGGTGTGACAATATGAAGTGTTCCAGTACAACAGGGAAACCTTTACGGACTGTGATGTGTCTGGCATACTCAACTAAACCTACTCGTCTGTGTATGTCTATCCTGGTGTGTGTGTGGCAGGCAGGTGTGTGTGCGCCTGCGTGCGTGTCTGTGGTACCTGTGCAGGGATCCCCTTGGTGGTCCAGCTGCAGTCAACGATGGTCTGGTTGATGGCGCGGGCTTTCAGGAGGGGGCGTTCTGGCTGGCTCCCCAGGGTCTGCTGGAGGGACAGGGCAGTGGGGCTGTCGCCCACGCTAGTGTGGGCCCACACCGCCACCTCATAGACCGTCCCCGCTGTCAGACTGGAAGCTGTGGCAGCACACATCATAGAAATGTCAGCCATTTTGTCCCTTCCTGCATGCTAAACCAACCAATAGGGGGTCCCTCAGGGTTACTACAGGGGGTCCTCCAAAACTGAGCAATAGCACCTTTCCCCCCCTTTTTTATATTAACCACTTGAACTCTAGTGTCCATATTCAGAGAACTTTTGCCAAAATAGCAGATTTACAAGCTCACAACGAGCTTGTAGATCAGCTATTTTTGGCAAAGAGGTTTCGTGTAGATGAGAAAAATAGCAGGTTAAGTACAGAATGAAAGGTCAAGTTTATTAAGTATTGATGGTTCAAGTGGTTAAAGGGGAAGACCACCCATTTTCAATATTGAACTGTGTCATTAATATACCTTAGAGGAGTTGTGTGGAAATAGAAAAAAAGTTCCCCCTCTTCTGTGTTACCTAGAACTGGAGGATTGATTTTGGGGTTTGTATTGTAAAGTACAACTTGATGACATCACACATTGTACTTTACAATACAAACCCCAAAATCAATCCTCCAGTTCTAGGCAACACAGAAGGGGGGGAACTTCTTTTCTATTTCCACACAACTCCTCTAAGGTATATTAATGACATATTTCAATATTGAAAATGGGTGGTCTTCCCTTTTAAATATCTGAAAACACAAATTGACATGAATCCAAAATACACTGATGATTGTGCTGTCAAACAATGAAACTATATGGAATCTATGAAAAGGTTGTGGGGGTCCCTGCTTCATCTGTCTCACAACTAAGGGGTCCTTGGCCTGAAAACGTTGAAAACCCCTGTGCTAAGCTGTCCTTCCTGCATGTTTGTTCTGTGTCATCACAGCTCACCTTTAAGGATCCTGTCTCTGACCGTGTAGTTTCGGCTCTCCTTGGCGTGGGCGTCGAACAGCCAGGACAAAACCACCACATACTGCTTCACCTGACCGACACAAGAGTTGTACGCAATTTTGACACACTGCTTTTTCTGGTGTGACACCATTTGTGACCTGAAGGTCAGAATTCAATTTGTCCCCAGAGCAAGCTGGGAAGCTCTATTAGCACAGTGGTAAAAAACACTTGCACAAGAGACCAGGGTTCAAATCCAGGGCAGAACAGGAAAATGACATTACATTACAGTGCAGCATACGGTTCTGAATTAATGAATGGACGAGTGGGGATGATTGGATCAAACCATGACTAACAGACTCAGGATCAGTGTCTGACCTCATACTGGGAGTTGAAGCTGAAGGAGAGGCTCATGGAGTCATTGGTGACACTGTCCACAATGACGGACGGGGGAGGGAGAGCTGGAGAGAGAGAGAGAGAGAGAGAGAGAGAGAGAGAGAGAGAGAGAGAGAGAGAGAGAGAGAGAGAGACAGAGAGAGAAGGTCAGTCAGAGATAGTCAACCTTCACATAAGGATAAAATGAGTGATGTACATACACACACTGATGCCTCTTACCTTTTTTGGGAGTGATGGATTTAACTTCAGTCCAGTTGCCTTCGCCACGACTGGTCACCGCAGCAACCTGTTCAATTAACCAATCAAACACACTGTTACCGTACCGTTTTGGTTTTGGGTCTAGATTAAATGCATTTTCAGTACAGCAGGGAGAAAAAATTGCATTCCATTATGGTTGGATGTATAGAGTGTGTGTGTGTGTGTGTGTGTGTGTGTGTGTGTGTGTGTGTGTGTGTGTGTGTGTGTGTGTGTGTGCGTACTTACTCTGACTTGGTACATTTTGTTGGGTTGCAGGTCTTTGATCTCAGTGCTGAAGCTGGTACTTCTTTGTGACGTCCATTCGACCCCACCACGTTCACTGTACTCCACCTGACACACAAACGCACAAGCACACGCACACGTACGATACATTTGAATTCTTGGCAATGCAATGGAGTACTTAAGTACTGACATCAAATCAATGTTCGCTGGATCACAGGAGTGTTTTCCCCATTTAAAAATCCCATAGACATTCTTTTTAATCATGATCCTGATCATGTAAGAACTGTGACCCAGGGGAGTCATGTGATGTCAGTGCTCTATAATCATAGGTGTTTTCTACCACAATAAATTATAATATGGTACAGCATATATTTCAGACATGTAGCACTCGAACTGCATGGTAAAGTGGTAAAGGCAACTTTACCAAGGCTCAGTTCCTAACCTGAATATCAAAACCTTGTCAAACTTATTCAAATAAAGTTGCCTTTACAATGCAGCGGGAGTGCATGTGCTACCTTTGAAAATGTTAAGTCTTTTTGGCCCAATGGCCTTTGTAGATGTGCGTATGATTAAGTAAATTTGAATATGGTATACCTTCCCATCCCTGATGTGCGTGTGTTTGTGTTGCTCTTACTATGTACTCTCTGACAAGGCCGTGTGATTTATCAGGAGCACTCCAGGAAACGTCCACCACTCCCTCCTTCCCACTGTCACATGACAACTGCAGGTTCCTGGGAGGGTCTGGTACTACACACACACACACACACACACACACACACACACACACACACACACACACACACACACACACACACACACACACACACACACACACACACACACACACACACACACACACACACACACACACACACACAGAGGATGAATAACGGTAATGTCAGTAATAGTAGTAGTATTAATAGTAATACTGTGCTAGCCTAGTACTAGCTAAAGTATTAACAATAGTAGTAAGTTACAGTACTATTACAAAGATGTGTTTAACAGCTATACTTACGTCCCTCTGGCGTCCTGACAGTCAGAACTTCGTTGGTTTTATGGATCTTGCTGAGGCACTGGGTGAGAACCTTCACCTGGTAGGTGGTGTCTGGCCTCAAGACAGTGAGGGAGTAGGTGCTCTTGTTGCTGTGGGTGTCCATGCTGGTCCACTGTGGGGAGCCCACAAGCCTGGAGCACAGTGGTGGAAGGTTATACTTCAATAAAAGTAGAAATATTGCCGGTATTACGGTATTTAAGAGTACAAAAGTATTGGCTTCAAAATATACATAAAGCACCAAAATTACCAGTAAGACTCCCTAATCGGGAGATAAGCGACCGTTGGTCGCTTATCTCCTGTCACACTGCTGACATCAGTATGACATCACACCGTACACAAATGACCCTTATATAAGACCGGCATTATCTACCGACAGATTAGTAACAAGATGTCAAAATCATTGAAGGTTTACCCTACTAACCAACTGTTTACCATAGCAACCATGTTTTTTACCTTAGCAACCAACTGTTTACCCTAGCAACCAACTTTTTACCACAGCAACCATGTTTTTTTTACCCTAGCAACCAACTGTTTACCCTAGCAACCAATTGTTTACCATAGCAACCATGTTTTCTTACCCTAGCAACCAACTGTTTACCCTAGCAACCAACTGTTTACCATAGCAACCATGTTTTTTACAGGGCCTGGGATTGATGACATCAGAAATCTCCATATATGGGCATGAAAGGGATTTTGTTTCTGGAAATATGTCTGTGGGGTGCCACATTTGGAATAAAACACTTACATCACACATCTGGATATCCATACAGCCCATCTAGTTTGCCTGTGTCCATTTATGCCCATATATCTGATGACATTGGGACAATGATCTCCATATATGGGCATAAAACTTATGTTAATTAGTAAAGCCTGGGGATCTCCATATATGGGCATGAGGGGTACCCTAAAAGGGCATCATCTGGGAATAGCAAATATAGTTATCCTAGAAAGTGAAAATCTTACATCAAAGGCCATAACTACCTACCTACCACCATACTGCATTCCTCATTAAACTACCTACCAGTAAGATGCCTAAGGGAGAAAAGCAAAGGGCGAGGTTGCACCATTTCTTGGTCTTCTGGCCAGTGATGTATATCGGACCATTTAACCATATATGGAGACATCTGGTACCCAAAGATATTCACAGATATGGGCTTAATATTGATGACATAAGGGATCTCCATATATGGGCGTAAAAGGGATTTGGTTCCCCTGGCATCACAGGGATCTCCATATATGGGCATAAAATGGATTTGGTTACCCTGGCAACACGGGGATCTCCATATCTCCATATATGGGCATAAAAGGGATTTGGTTCCCCTGGCATCACAGGGATCTCCATATATGGGCATAAAAGGGATTTGGTTCCCCTGACATTACAGTGATGTCAGTGGCTGGTTCTACAGAGGGGATCTCCATTTATGGGCATAAAAGGGAATGTATGTATGATGATGTCAGATATCATAGACGTCATAGGACTTTCACATAACGAATAACTGAGTAAGCATGTAAACCCGTAAAATCTATATTTGGGCATGGCTGATTTATGACCTCATCATGATGACACGAGCAAACACAGCTGAATTGTATAAATGATCAGTGCAGAAACCAACAGAAGTATTTGACCAAGACTCTTCGATTTAAACATCAACAAAGGTGTGACGTTTGTTGATGGTCACGTGTGACGTGTGACGGACGGACGGACGGACGGACGGACGGACGGCCGGTGGAGGTTTTCATAGTAAACTGCTCCCTGACGGTCGCAAAAAGTTGTGTAAAAATCTTTTGAAAATAGCAGATCTACAAGTTCACAATGTGTCACATTAAATAGCCAAAGTTCAAAAAGAGGTGATGTGGTTAATGTGTGTTGGCCTACCTGTAGTAGATGAGGAAGTAGCAGGAGTCCAGTGGAAGGTTCTTGGGTCGTGACCAGGTCAGGGTGACAGCACCAGAGAAGTCTGCCTTCCACTGTAAGTTCTGCACCTTATAAGCCAGGCTGTCCGCTGCGTACAGTGTGTGTGTGTGTGTGTGTGTGTGTGTGTGTGTGTGTGTGTGTGCGAGCGAGCGTGTGTGCGAGCGAGCGTGTGTGTGTGTGTGTGAGGGGGGAGGGGGTAAACACAGAGATTTAGGCTTGAAGAACACTTCATAGCTCACCTGTAATAGCAGCAGTACATGCTTGTAAATCAGCTATTTTTGATGTGGGACACTGGCATGCAGCATAATATAAATCTTCAGAAATAGCTCTGTTATCTGTACAAGAAGCTAACACCATGAGGAGGAGGAGGGTGGTTCACTAATGTGTCAAAAACAGCACTACATTAGTTCTGGAGCAGCCTGCTATTTATTTCTGCATAACAAACCAACCTGACAAACCCAATAGCAACCAACAGGTGGCAGTATTGCACTGCTCTCAATACAAAACTTCAATACCACATACTGTTGACTACTTGAGCAATCATGTTCTGGGAAGATCAGTGATTCTCAAATGGCTTTACACTGTACAAAATGTTTGTCTTGTTTTTCCATGAAGCTCTCCTTTGTCCTAACATGTGACAGAAACGCTGGTTTAAAACGACTTACAGGTGCAGTTGTCCTCGTCGCTGTGGTCAGAACAGTCCAGGAAGCCATCGCACCTCTCGCTGTTCAACACACAGGCCTCTCCGTCCGCACAGCGTGTCCCGTTCACACACGCCAGTGGACCACGGGTCGCTGCAGCCCAGAGAACAACAGAGTGGACAGGTTAATTTCTAAGGGAGATCATGAAGGCCGAAAGATACAGACTGAAAAATTAAGCGATATGACATATGAAGTCTGGACACAAACTATTGTCTGTACAAATGCAGCAACTTTTAGAGTTGCAAAAATGCAGAGGATCATAGCCACAAAATTACTTCCATAGATTGACCGCTCAGTTTTAGAAAGAACACTTCGTAGTTGCATGTGATTCTGATAACTGAAGTTCTGAGAAAAAGGCTTTCAAAGTTGCGTGTGTGTGTGTGTGTGTGTGTGTATTACTCACGGCAGTGTGTCTCATCAGATCCATCCTGACAGTGTGTGTGTCCGTCACAGCGCTGCCACTCAGGAATGCAGAGTGGGGGGCGGCGGCATAAGAACTGTCCCCTGGCACAGTGCCCGGGGGAGGGGTGTGGAGGCACAGCGTGGGTGGGGGCGGGGGCCAGGGTCGCTGTCCCATTTCCTGGTGCTGGTGAGTACAGATGTATATCACTGGGACCATCAAGAGCTTATTTATGGTCCCAATTCAAATGTTGTGCACTGGTGTAAAGTGGACGGTGGGAGTTTGAACTGAACTGAACAGTAGTGAATAAAACGTACCAGTAGGACAGCCCAGCTCATCACTGCCATCAGGGCAGTCAGCGTAGCCGTCACACACCCATGTGTTGATGATGCAGGCTCCAGAGCCACAGTGGAAGCGGTTAGCAGCGCAGGTGGAGGGGCCCGGGGCCACCGTGTGAGGGGTGACGCCTCCTGGAAGAGTCACAACACAGCTTCAGAATGTAGGAAGACCAGTGGTGGACCGAGTACTCAACACCAGTACTTCACTTCAAGTATAGATGCTCCTGGTCAAATATGACTTGAATAATATAAGTGAAAGTGAAAGTTTCTCTTGTAAAATCTTTACTTGAGATAAAAGTACTGGAGTAGTAATTTTAAAAACACTCAAGTAATCAATAGTACATGTTTTTAAAAATACTAGTCAAAAGTACAAATTACAAAGATCATTTTCTTTCAAACAAATCAAAAGAATAGTCAAGACAGCAAATCTTAAATCTACAAGATCACAACATGTCGCATCGGACATAGTGTGTGTCAGAGTGTGTGTGTGTGTGTGTGTGTGTGTGTGTGTGTGTGTGTGTGTGTGTGTGTGTGTGTGCACCTGTGCACTGTGCTTCATCAGACCAGTCACCACAGTCGTTCTCTCCATCACATTTCCACCATGTTGGAACACAACGGCCGTTCCTGCATTCGAACTGGAAATACCTGGAACAACCTGGAACCTCAGTGGGAGAGGCTAAAACACACACAAACACACAACATAAGTTCATGGCTACACGATAATGACCAGAAAATGATATAAGCCATGAATAATGTGAAAATCTATCATGGCACTTGGACAAATAGATCAGACACAAAAAAGGACAATATCATTTGACCAGGATGTGGGAGGGTCTTACCACAGTTGGCTTCATCAGAGTAGTCACCGCAGTCGTCCATGCCGTCGCACTTCCACTCCAGACTCACACAAACGCCGTTTGCACATTGAAACGTGTATGCGTCACACACTTTACCAAACTCAGACGGCGTGGCTGCGAACACAGACGGCATCTCCATGTTTTACAAGAAATATGCAGCAATTCTTTCCATGTGTATGTGCATTTATACAAGAGGGAATCCCCCAATGAAATCAGTATTACAAATTTACAAGGGCTATTTTAGGTTTGACTTGACAAGAATTGGGTTACAGTTAAAGTTAATACCTCTAGCAGTGGGAACTACTCAGTACTTGGATGTATAATGGTCTATACAGCATATGCAACAGAAATGTTAATGTGTTCATTCGGTGTGATGTAATGTGTGAATGCCCACCACAGCCGGCGAAGGCGGGGTCCTCATCAGAGCCATCCTCGCAGTGCTTGGTCCCATCGCACACCAGAGACTGGAACAAGCACTGAGCACGGTTCTTACACACAAACTCCATGTAGCGTGTGCACAGTGGATCTGGAGGACCACACACGCACGCACGCACGCACGCACACGCACGCACACACACACACACACACACACACACACACACACACACACACACACACACACACACACACACACACACACACACACACACACACACACACACACACACACAGATGTATTGTTGGGTATTGTTGACATTTAATTCACCTTTGACTTCATTTAAGTCACCAAGTGTGTTCTCCATTTTCCACCGGTTATTTTGTTTTCATCATCATCATTTCTAATGCTGATTTCCCTCTGTGACAACACGACATCCAGTTGACCTCAACACTGCCTCGCTTACCGCAATTCTGCTCATCAGCGCCCCCTGGGCAGTCCTGTATGCTGTTGCAGTGGGCTGTGGTCGGCAGACATGTCCCGTTGGGGCAGAGAAATCCCATGCAACGCTCCCCCACTGCAACAAACACAACAATGCACACCGTGTTACAGTCAATGATAGGATACATTTTCCACGTTCCATCGTGATTACAATGTTATTAGTGGTGGTACAGATTCACCAGCACCAGTTTATTGTCAGATGAACACTAGGTCAACCTGAGCCGACATAGTATTAATAATAATGCGTCACTCTCACCTGATCATCTCCAATGCACCAAAATATTGTGTACAGCAGACACAACTGTCATGTTTTAAAATCAGGTTATTGCCGTTCCTATTCTGTCACTCCTTACTCCTTCTGTGTGTTTGAGTGAGTAAGTGAGTGAGTGCGTGCGAGCATGTGTGCGTGTGATCGTGTGTATGTACGTGACGTGTGTGTGTCTGCGAACGTGTACTGTATATGTGAACGTGAGAGTGTGAAAAATTATCCTTAAAAGGAGAATGATGCCAGCACTTGTGTTCTGTTGTGTCATGTTTACTATTCCTAAATTGAATGTACTTTTGGAGCTGTATGCCCGGCTAGTTTTGGTGCACTGTTCCTTCTCTTTTTGATTGAAGTTGTGCTGCTATTCAGTGTGTGTACTTACCACATTGTCTGGGGTCTTCATCAGAACCGTCCTGACAGTCATCATCTCCATCACACACCCAGCGTTGGGGGATACAGTGACCAGTGTGGCACTGGAAGCTACTGGACTCACAGGTATGGTGGCCCACTAAGGACACAAAGGGCGGGTGTTTGTGAGGATTGGTGAGTGCATTACCAATAGGCCTGGACAATATATTATTTTTTCTTTTTCTTCAACAATAAGTTTATGGGGCTGTTAAGTCTGACATAATTTTGTAGGCAGAGGAGAACTTTTGCCCACCAAAAAAGCGAACCTTTTTACTATTTACTAATTTTTCTTCTCTTTGTTGTTGAAAGGAAAGTGGTAGAATTATACTTTAGTCGTTATTTTTGTCTCGGATCTGTTGAAATAGTGAGGGACAGATATTGACAATAAATCTGCTTGGAGGTCTGACTACAAAATGATGTCACGGCTTAAAAGCCCCATAGTTTTGGAATATTTAAATATATAGGACAAATACACAATCCTCTCTTCAACCCCAAACAAACATTATCTGTAAAAAGGGTAAACATAATATGAATACATAGATATTGAGACTATTAGTCAGTTATTTAAAATAATGGATATACTTTGTCAATATCTGGTTATCAGAAATATAATTCTCTCTCTCAAAAGAGTTCAACAAAACTATGGTATGTTACAGTATGTCATGTCAGAGACATCCGGTTCATCACCTGTACAGTTGGCCTCGTCTGACCAATCCCTGCAGTCATTGTCTCCATCACAGCGCCAGGACTCCCGTATGCACACGCCTCTCTCACACAGGAACTCCTCTGGGCCACACTGGTGAGACTCTGACACAGACACAACACGACACAGTCAGAGTTGACACAGAAGAACCAGGACACCCTGGAAGCCAGTACATCATGTCCTCGTAGACCCACATGTAGTGGGTCTATGAGGACATGGAAACCAGGGGGTCTAAACTGGATTCTAAACTGGGCCATGATGTCAGGAACCAGTATTTTAACCACTTGATCCCTATTCTTTGTGGATCAGAGTCCCCCAGGGGTCTCCTTTTTGAGCGGTGCTAACAGCTCCTACATCTGGCTTTGTCTGTGTGTACGTATGTTCCGCGTCTGTATGTCCCGCCCCATCCCATATTGGCCAAGCTTCGCGGGACACTTAATGAAACTGCAAAAGTGTGGTTGCATATTTATTGCCTGGATAGCCAGACGTCACCACTCCCCTATAGAACTCAACTACACTAACTACACCAATCAGAATCAGACTTATTCTATATAATGGTATATAATGGTGACGTCACAGAGAATACTGCTTCCTGATTGGCTATATTGACCGTAATCATTTTGCTGCTTCCTGATTGGCTGTTTACGCTATGTTTGCGATTTTGCTGCTTCCTGATCACCCTGTAGACAATATGCCTTCCGGTGTGTTCCACGATTTCTAGCGGAAGTGCTGCGTTTAACGGACGTTACGTCATGCGATGCGGGTCTGTTTACATTCCCCAGCGAAAAAACTAAAATAGATTGTAGCTCTTAATAGGTGTAACATTGCTTGAATCAATGTTTTTGTTTGTATATTGTTTATTGCGAGCGCAACCGACGGAGCAGGAGACGTAGACCAGTTGCCCTACTGGCAACCACACTGATAAACTGGTATAAATAGCACCGCTCACTTCACACTGGGTGTGATTTTTTCCCCCTCTACACCACAAGTCTTTGTAGAAAATAGCCCATTCTTGTTTGTGTAACTATTTTTCTTTACTATCGTGCATATTGTGTACGCTGATTTATTGTTTTGTATTTATTTTTATTGTTACTGTCTTTATTATTTTCAAGGAGTGATTAATGATAGCAATATGGGGGGAGGGTTGGGGAAAAGGGGAAAAAAAAAAAAGAAAAAGAATGTCTTTGCAATATTGACTTGTTTAATGTACAATGTTGAAACATATGTGACATGAATAAAGATATATATATAAAAAAAAAAAAAAAGAAAATAGCCCATGTACAAGCTTGTAACGTGATTTGAGCTTGCAGATCGGTCTCTGGACTGTGTTGATGGCTGTGTGAATGCAGGCATTTAGGCTACTGTGTGATCACAGCAGTCTGTTGTCAAGACTTACCACAGTGTCCTTCATCACTGTCATCACCACAGTCATCCTCATGATCACATTTGAAGGCCAGAGGGATGCATGAACCAGATGACACACAACGGAACTGAATGGACGGGTCGCAGGATGTGGTGGCTGCACACACACACACACACACACACACACACACACACACACACACACACACACACACACACACACACACACACACACACACACACACACACACACACACACACACACACACACACACACAGAGTGATATGATTAGTTTCATTTTCTAAAAGGTATTCCATTAGTGTTTTGTTTAACCGCTTAAACCCTATACTTGTGTCTGTATTCCCAAGGGCTAGTTAGAGTTTAGTTAACCAGATTCCCAAGGGGCACTAAATATCTTTGTCGAAAACATCTGGTATCTACAAGCTCACATAATGTTCCCCCCAGAATATGGAAGCTAGGGTTAACCTTTTGTTTAACCAAGACACAGTATAGCTGAGAGGAGACAACAGTAGATGTAACGTTCTATTACAGTGATATATCATGTCATTTAATGTTGATTTACTGTTGTTTTTTACTTACGACATTCCTGTTCGTCGCTCATGTCACCACAGTCATTGTCGCTGTCACACTTCCAGATGCTACTGATACAGCGACCATTGGAGCAGCGATACTGGTTAGGCAAACAGCTGTGTTCTAATTGGACAGACAAGAGGGAGATCATTTAAGCTAACATGAGGGAATATACTGTACAAAGACATCTTTCTGTCCTTTATACCTGCTATACCTCCTCAGACAACTTTTCTTCAAAACTGTCCATGGTACTACATAATAAATAGATCGATGCCAGCACTTGTGTTGTGTCCCTCAGGAACTTGTTTTATTTTATTTGAAAAGAGGCAACAAGGCAATCAGGACTGGTTTCGGCTCTATGCCTTCATCAGATTATTAAGAATTCAGATTCAGATTCAGATTACTTTATTAACCATTGTGTAATACACATAGGAATTTGCTTTGGCATACTACATTTTTGCATTCAAATCATTTTTTCACATATAACATAAAAACAAAAAACAGACAAACACCAAACAACACCGACAGAACGCAACACGTAGTCACCACAGCAGCCATGGACAGAAGGTAGAGAGACAAAAAAAACTGCAGTACAACTGAGTTCCCCAAGGACCAGTGTTGAGGAACTCTGCCATAGCATACAGGACACCAACACTGAATCCTCTAGTTTGAGGCCAGTAATCTGGCACACTCCAAAAAAACTAACCCAGTGCTACACAATCTCAAAGGTTTTGCAATCCTAAATCAGCTGTGGATGTGACTCTCGCCAACAATGTGCAAGTGAAAGTAACAACAGTCATATCTAACCAGCAAACGAAAATCACATGCCTTTATTTGGAGAACCATGTAGGACACACTGACAGACTGATAATAAAACGTTCATATAAGATGCAATAAAAGCCAGTGTTCTTGTGGTGGGCTAATTTTTCATTTCATTAGGTCCACCTCTTTAGTCCATTATGGCTTTAGTCCATCAATTGTGCTGCCATCAAACATTAACATTAGAGGTAACAAACTAGAGGTCAGACTTTGTTCAGGCAGTCAAACTGGATGGATGGCCAGTCATGTTTTCGTGTATTAGTATATTTGAGGAATTTTGTCCTTGTCCTCAATTTTACAAGGAGCTATTTCAGGGTTAGAATTAGAGGTAAGGTTGGGGTTTAGGAAATTACTCAAGTCTAGTCAACCAAAGTCATATACAGTACGTACCATTATTTATTATACTGTGTACAGTGTGTGCAGTGGTTCCCAAATGTTTTAGCCCATGACCCAAAAGAGAAATTAGATTGTATCGATACTACCTACTTGTGCATTGTATTTAGCATTTTTAAGAAGAAAAAATCAAAAGGAGGGTTTTAATTACTTTTCCTTTCCATATAGCTACACTGGCCATGGTCTATCGATAAATGTGTGTCACGTCAAAGTGCAATGTCTAGTATTTGGCAGATAATCACTGTGTTTACTTATTTATATCCATAATAATACATGTTTCTCTTAAAAACCTGCATTATCCACACCTTTCACACAGATTTAATTTCTTTGCTAAATAGTTACTATATCGATTTTAAATCATTGAATTGAATCGTATCGTATCGCCATGAATGAACCAATATCATCCATGTCTCATATCGTGAACCATATATCGTGATATGTAACGAATCGCTATTAAAATGTATCGTTACTCCCCTAGCTGTACAGCAATGGAGAGAGAGTGAGAATGAGAGTGAGACTCACCCGTCTTGACGCAGGTGTTATTATGTCGCTGGTATCCAGTGGGACACTGACACTGCAGCTCTCCATTAGGCATGGTGATGGTGGGGGTTCCGTCTGGACACACACAGGTGTGTCGGTGCCCTGGCTGGGGCAGACAGAGCAGGCTGCAGGGCTGGTCCACACAGGCATTATGACCTGGAGGAGAGATTCCATTTGATTACACTGAACTCACTTGCATTTAATTTGACTTTTAAGTCATCTTAGCAAAAGGTGCATAATGAACAGCACAAACTCAAAATTACAGTACAAAATGGTAAATAGGACTACTGCAATAATACAGTCCATATCGACAGTAAGAAGTCTGTTTGGAACCCACCCACAGAGCTGTGACAACCTTTTTTGATTAATCAAATAATTGAGAAGACTGCATAGTCATCCAACCACTGCAGTAAAGGTCTAGGTAGTTTTAGTAGGAATAGAAGTAGTAGAAGGCTATTTTAGATGCTATGGGAGATAAGCCCCTTAATTACAGATAATTAAGGGGCTTATCTCCCAACGAGATTGAGTGCTTAATGTCTCTACCCAGCCTTGTTTCCTCTCCTAGATTCTCTGTCTCCCTCTCTCTTTGTTGTCGTTGGTCTCTCACCTCTGGTTTTTCCCTTATAGAAGATTTTGAGGTCCATCACTCCGGTCAGTCTGCCAACAATCAGCTCATTGTTCTGTGAGCCAACTTTGGGAGCTTTGAATATCCCCATTCTAGACCAGTCATCCCAGTACAAGTCATTCTGCAGACAGGAAAAATGTGATCTTAGTAAGATGTTAATGATTCCAAATGCATTTTTTCACTCTCCATATACTGTTGAAGTATACAGTATAGTGTCCATTTAGTCTCCACCCAGTCTGTATAGTCTAAATAGTCACTATACTGTCTCCATCTAATCGGAATGGTCTCTATACAGTCTAAACATATCATATTTATAGTCTCAATCCAATCTCTATAAAGTATAGTCTCTCCATATAGTTTCTATCCAGTCTCACTAGTCTCTACAGACTCCATACAGTTTGTATCGAGTGTCTAACACATGTCCCACCTTGAACACAGCGATGGCGTAGGGGTGAGGCAGCCCCTCCATGAGCACGCTCCTCTGACCCCCGGTGAAGTCAGCCCTCTCGATGCGGTCGCTGTAGGCCTCTGTCCAGTACAGCCAGTGATCATCAGCCGTGATGCCGTTGGGCCAGCGCACACCCTCAGACACGATGCAGGAGATGTTGGAGCCGTCCATGTAGCTGCGGTACACACCAGCCGCACGATCGCCCCAGTCCGTCCAGAACATAAGGCTACAGAGGACAGAGAGAGGGGAAAATATGCATTTACATGTACAGGAATAGTTGGATATATGGTAAGTATAGAGGGTATGCGCAAGTGAATGGCATATCGAATGGCAAATCGAGTGGCTAAGTGATTGGCAAAGTGAGTTAAATATCTTTTAATGTCGTTCAATGCAATCAGATAGGACTTTACTGTTTGGATGTATGGGCTGTCAAGGCCAGAAAGTAGTTTTTTTGCAACTCAGTAGGCGTTCCCGCATAACTTCCGGGTATGATGATGTCACGCAATGAATCATGACCATACGACCTTTGTTTCTATGAAAAGAACATTTTGAAAATCGCTAAACAAAGGGTGGTTATTAAATGTAGTATATTAAATAATTTAATATTAAAATATATTTTCACATAGGATCAAAGGTTCGGTCCCCGAAGCAGTTGTCCAATCGAGCATAAATTTTCATTTAGTGTTCTGGTTTGAAGATCAGTAAGAACAGTAAGTACAGTCTTCTGTACAGAGGAGCTTTGTGTCTACTGTACAGTATTTTCTTATGGTGTTAAATATGCATACTTTTAAAACAGTCTAAGAGATTCAACCAAGGTGTTAGATAATGATAATGTACAGTGTGGTGTTATGCTTCGCCCTGTCAAGTTTTTTTTTCAATAATAATCACCACTTCGCTGTATATTATGCTTCTTATTACACAGCTGCTTACAAACAAAATCAATACTTAGGCACCAAATATTGATTAAGAAAATAATTGTGTTAGTTAACAAGCCTCCCATTCCATAGCAACATAAATGGAGGCAGAGAAGTGGCCTGTTAATGAGAAATAAGACACCGCAGAATGCCATGCTTGACCAATCAGAATAGAGCATTCAACAAAGCCACAAAATAAATGGCAATACAAACTGGTTCTGCTGACTGCATTCCAGACTTTAGCACGCTTAATGTGAACTGAAGGGTGAATAATAAATCCAGCATAAAGTTGACAGTAAGAGTAACAAGGACATTTACAAAGGAAACTAAATTCAGCATTTTTTGGAATGCATTAAAATGTGTGTGCTGTGTGTGCGCTAGAGGTCTTCACGGGGGCCCCGACCCCGGAATTACCCAAATACCCGAGGGACCCGTACCGGGTCCGGTCAGTGTTTTATCATAATCACTTGGAGCCGGGTCGGAATGGCCGCATTTCCGGGATACGGGTTACGGTCTATAAAAAAAGACGGATGAGACCGTAACGGGGCCACTCAGGTTTGGTTTTGTAATCTGATTATTATTTCGGAACAGGTCGGAATCGGAAGAAATTTGATGGTCCATTTTGATTTCGGTTATTTATTTTGGACCCGTGAAGATCTCTAGCGTGTGTGTGTGTGTGTGTGTGTGCTTGCATGCTACCTCTCTCCAGGCAGTAGCACCAGGGCTCGGGGATGTTCCAGCACAGAGGAGTTGAGCAGAGTGTGACGCAGGTCTCCGTCAGGGTTGGAAACCTGAAGACACATAAGACACACATGAAGAGTGACTTGCCAACTAAATCCTATAACAAGGAGAGAAGTGATCACTAATGTTTTTTTTTTTTACCAGTTGTGTACCATGTAGACAGAGAGCTCCCGGCCCGCCCACGTCTATATGTCCGTGAGCGAGACACTTAACCATAGAGTTATAATAAGAATAGAGAGGACACCAGATATCCCCGCCCGTCCACTTGCATTGAGTTCTGTCACCCAGCGTATGAAGCGTACTTCCGCCTCTGAAACGTGACGTAGTGGGGCTTCTGTGACGCATTTTGCATCATAGTTTGTGTTCATGGACGCGCTGGGGCTCCAATTCATGAACGAGCACTTCCGCTATGAACATGCAGTCAATACAAAGAAGCCTAGAGCGCGTTCATGTGGTTAGAAGCCCAAACTGCAGTACCTCAAACGGCCACCATGTCCATGGCGCTTCATCCCTCCCCCTTGGTTCTGGGGGCTTGCACTTAACCCCCAACAGCTCCTGATGGCTGCTCATCATGACCATCTGAGCAGTCGTCAGCAGAGTAAAGCTGAAACTGAACTTCCCCTACCTACTGTCAATGTGGTGATGACCCTGAAGCCTTCAAATAATCTAAATAGCAGTCGCAAATGCATATACTAAATTTATTACAAACACACGCAGACACACAGCTCCATGCTGTACCTCTATCTTCTTTGCTCCAGCGTCGACCCAGTAAAGCAGCCTGC
This sequence comes from Nannobrachium achirus, assembly GCF_963921795.1. NCBI lineage: Eukaryota > Metazoa > Chordata > Actinopteri > Myctophiformes > Myctophidae > Nannobrachium > Nannobrachium achirus. The sequence goes on from NC_137817.1 coordinate 36,553,657, forward strand.
TGATGGGGTCAAAGGTCAGTGCCTCCACGTTCTGCAGATCTTTCCTCACCACCACCTCCTGTCCCGTGCTGCCGTTCAAACAAAGGCGCTGTAGAGACGACAGAAGAGAAGACAACATCACGTCTGGTTCCCATGGACATGCACAAATGCACAAATATCCTGGGTTCCACTCTGTGTGTACCAACCTGTATGGTGTCCAGTGATATGTCGGCCCAGTAGAGACAGTTCCTTTCGTAGTCGAAGTCGAGCGCCACGGCCTCCCGGAGGCCAGCCAACGGTAGCACCTGATCGCTGCCTGTGGCCAGGTCGTAGCGATGGATGGAGTTCCTCACCGCGTACAAGATGAACTCATTACTCTCTAACGTAACACAGGGAACAAATACTGTTATGTTCTCACACTGAGAAAGAAGTAAAACTATAATGGAGGGATATTGTTTTAACTCTTTAACGAGTGCGTTCATCATTTGACGCCACGGTGAGCACTCGTCAAATCGGGTCCGCAGTCTGTGAGTGATCCCAACAGCACCCAAGTAGAATGCAGCCAGAAGTCATGTGATCTGAACGAAACCAAGATGGTTTACTTTAGTTTAAAAAAAAATTGAATCAAATTTTCTCTGTTTTGTGCCGATTTTGGGCGAAAACAAGCCACAGTCAACTGGCAATATCTCTGCACTGGATTATCGCTGCCGGCTATTTTTTTTTCCCGATCCTAGAAGACCTGCGGGGGTCTTTTAACAACACCCGCAAACGGAAATAATGGATAATGGTGGATAATATTCTATGAATTTTCAAAGGTACATGATAACACTCGGATTCTGCAGAGCAGACGGTTAGCATAGCTTTGCCTACATCTGGCAGTAATATACATACAGTATACTGACATTTAGGTCAAAGTTCAAAACCAGCAAAAGAACAACACTAATCTAAATCATGGGTCTTCAACAGGGGGTCCGGAACCCCTAGGGGGTCCTCAGAGTTACTACAGAGGGTCCTTCAAATCTTTGAGAGATAGAAAGTTTTTTTCTCCTTTTTTATATTAACCACTTGAACCCTAGTGTCCATATTCTGAGAACTTTAGCCAAAAATAGCAGATCTACAAGCTACAACGCCTCGCCAAAGAGCTTTGGTGTAGAGGGGAAAAAGAGCAGACTAAGTACAGAGTGAAAGGTCAAGTTTATTAAGTATTGACGGTTCAAGTGGTTAAATATCTGAAAACACGCATTTACATGAATCCAAAATACACTGACGATTGTGCTGTCAAACAATGAAACTATACGGAGTCTACAGTATGAACAGGTTGTGGGGGTCCCTGCTTCATCTCTCTCTCAACTAAGGGGTCCTTGGCCTGAAAACGTTGAAGACCCCTGATCTAAATGAAGAGAAGAAAGGAGTCTTACCTCCAACAGGACAGGGAAGCATCTCTCCCTCCAGTCGGGTCTCCACGTCTCCACCACTGCAGCTGTCCCCTGGGACCTTCCTATAGCTGCACACACCAAACAAGATAACTGTAACAGAGCTTGGTGGGAGCAAACTGCAACAGAAGTCAGTAGAAGCGAAATGTAATTGGGCTCAGCCAGAGCTACTGGAACTATACCAGGGCTCAGTAGGAGCGAACAGATGACAGCAGGGGTTGGGTAGGGATCAAAGTTAGCCATTATTTCCGTGCTTTACAGAAACACAAATTAAGCCGCTCGCTATTCACATTAGCATAATCACAAAGTAGACACTGCCATAAATCGTATCCATGGGAAGTCCCAAACAGCACACTCTTTCAGCGGACGTCTGGTCTCCGTGTTGTCAGATCTTTTACAAGAAACCAGCTTCCAGCTTCAGACTCACATTCAACCCTCCTCCAATTAAACAGCTCCATTGTTCAGGTATTTTAGACCGAGCAAATACTGTGCACAAATCAGAGCCATGGCTGCTTTACAGCATCACAAATTAACACAACTTCAAGTGCAGCTGTAAACAGGGCCACACAGGAGCCTTCTGAGGCTAATGCTGAGCACATGCAGAGCAGGTACGTGCACAGAGAGACACACACAGAGAGATATATTCTGCTTCTTTACCGTCTCTATAGGAACAGATGGGTACAGTATGTGTGTGAATAGGATTCTATTTGCAGACAGGGAATCAAGAGGGATTTATTTGTCACTTACTCACACACACGTTGAGACAGAGATTGTGCCAATACAACAATACAATGAAGATAATAAGATAATAAGAATTACAAAAAGTAATAAAAATTAAGTAAAAATGATAATAAAAGTAAGAATAAAATATATTTGTATGTTAACCTCTTAGGGCATTTACAGTAAATATTTATCACCAGTGGGAAATGTGCAATAAGTAGAAGGCATACATACAGTACATAAGAAAAATAATTGTGAGGATGCTCAAGATAGAAATGGGACAACAATTCAGGCCGGAAGTCTCTCACCCAGCCAGGCCACCTGGCCAGCTGCCAGCATGAGGATTTAGAGAGCAATGACCACCGAGTACATTAGAAGTAGAACAATAATTGTGATTCACATGACTGTTAAGACCTCCAAATGTTGTAAAGGTGATACCGATGTGCTCTTCTTTTTAGTAGCCTCTAATACTCATCCTCTTACGCATTCGAATGATATATTACAAATATTTAGGCTTAACAGTCAACGGCACTCCACACACATACTACCGTATATGAGACATGAGGGCAAGTAAACATTTCAACTTGACTGTCACTTACTCTTTGTGTTCACCAGGCCGGGATGTGAAGACTATTGTTTTCCCTTCTGCGAGTCTGTCTGTGAGCAGCCTATCTCGGCCAACACTGGACCAATCGGTGTGAAACAGGCCATGAAAGACCCTCCAACCCTAATCTTTCAAATCTGCACCATGGTGGTGCTATGACAGGCTGCTTCACATTTTGGCCTATAACTGTGGATTTTCAACAGTTTTTCTTTTCTTTTTTGGTATTACATCTACATCTGTGGACAAGCATATGTATAAACACTTTTTAAATTGTGACCTTTGTCAAATAATCGGTTCAGGAAAATGAAAGAGCAGTATGGGCTGTATAGGGACAGCCTAATTGACTATCTTGCAAAGGACAACTTCTACCACTTTTTCGAGTCACGTGTTCAAATACTGGATTCTGATTGGCTAAATTCCGGAGGTTATGAGAGAACTACTGCCGCAAAGTTGTGTCCGAGATCAATGAGCCTCAGTGTACATCCGGGGACTTCAGGAGGTAGTCGGAACACCTTTCCCCCAACCAACAAATGACCGTGGCAACGGTCCTATGTTCACTAACGTGCATGCTATAGTCGCCGATTTATTTGGATCCAATGCAATCCGCCAACTTTAAAGCCCCTTTTCTCTGAACCTATGCCTTTCTGGAAGCGAACAGCCTCTATTTACGGCCGGAACGGTACTTCTAACTGACGTTAGCTTAGCTGTAAGCTAGACGCATGGATTAGTATGGAGTTGGCGCCATCTGTTGGTGAGTAGAAGATGTTGTTGGTGGAACTATCTGCTGTCTCGCGGAAGTTTTATAGGCAATAATGATTGTAACTTAAGATCCTTGCAAGTTACAACTATGTGTTTTCTTTCATGTATAAGGGAAAAAGTGGTAGAAAAGCTATTTACCACTCGGGGTCGGACATTATGCTCTGATAATGTCCTGTGTTAGGGTGTTATCGGACTCGGCTTCGCCTCGTCCGATAACACCCTAACACAGGACATTATCAGAGCATAATGTCCTCTCACTCGGGGTAAATTGCTTACATAATTCCAAAATGTTATTGCCAACAAGTCATCTATTTATATTAATGATCAGCAGTTAGCCCTCTAGCCCAGCCCACCGTGTCTCTGTCCGTGGTGCTGAAATGATCAAATCCTGACTGTCATGCTATCTTTCTGTTGGTATTTGGGTCTGTTGGTATTTGGGTCTGTTGGTATTTGGGTGGGTATTTGTAGTCAAAGAGCACATTATCAAAGATAATGCACCATCAAAGATATGCAGCACCCCAGCCACAATCAGTTCACACCCCATAAAAAGGGGTAGATCTTGAAATTTGAACGTTTGAGAAACAGTGCCATAAACGGCCGTTGACTATGGCCTGGGGCCTACTGTAGTATTAAGGGCAAGACCACAGGTTTCTGAACAGCTTCCACGTGGCTCGGTTACCATCAGACTGTTGAACAAGGTCTGACCACCGCCTGTCACCAGGCTAGCCATGGACCTTTTTGTTTTCTTTTTTTTTGGCTCTACCATGCTGATTTGTGGTCTACCATCCTATGTGAACCTGATCATGTGTCCTGCTGCTAATGTGGACCTACAGTGCTAATGTGTTTGCCACCTCGCACCTTATGTCTAACCTCATGTACATTTCAAGATTTTTGCCTTTCCCCATGCTACCCTCTTCTTTTCTTTTGTAACAAAAACGATGAAGCTTGCACAAAAACGAATTTCACCCTCTTTTTACCGCAGGGCAGGCGGTACTTAAACTTTGCTGTGGGCGGGATGACTTG